>NW_026850663.1:0-111964 GCF_030913465.1 Colletotrichum navitas
ATATAACTTTTAGACTTCTTTCTAGGGTACTTCTTTTTAGAATACTTACTTAGTTAATACTTAATTTATATAATAGCTTCTTAAGTACTAATATTATAAACTTAGTATAATAATAAGAATTATTTCTAAGGTATTTCTTTATAATATTATTTATATAGTATAATATTCTTAACATCTTTCTAAGTATAATATAACTACTTACTTTAAATATAAGACCTTTTCTAGGGTACTTTTTCTTAAAATACTTACTTTATAGTTTACTTTAACTAACTTTCTATTTATATAGTATAATACTTTTAATATTTTATTATATATTATATAACTACTTACTATAACTATAAGACCTTTTCTAGGGTACTTTTTTGAAAATATTTACTTTACTTTAACTAGCTTATTATTTATATAGTATAATATTCTTAATATCTTTTTAAGTATAATATAACTATTTACTATAGGTATAAGACCTTTTCTAGGGTACTTTTTTTTAATATTTACTTTTTCTAAACTAGCTTATTATTTTTATAAGGTAATATTTTTAATATCTTTTTAAGTATTATATAACTACTTACTATAACTATAAAACCTTTTTAAGGTAATTTCTTAACTTATATTACTTACTTATAATTATTTAATTAGAAAATAAGTTAGAATATATAAGTAAAATACTTAAGAAAAATATATAGTATATATATCTATATACTAACTATATACTAGGTCTATTTTCTAGTACACTTTCCTCTTTTCCGCTTAAACTAACGCATATAGGATACATAAGACCTCTTAGACTTATAAGAAGTCTTACAAAAAGAACAAGTATACTTCTTTAATACCCCCTATAATAACTAATTAATATATATATATATAAATACTATAATAATTATTACTTACTAACTGAGGTATAAAAGAAGGCTGAAAGCTTTCTTCTAGAGCTGGAAGCTGGGTAGAAGGGGTTAAAGTATCTTCTTGGGAGGCAGAAGAAGATAGAATATCTTCTGGATACTCTATAAATTCAGAAAAAAAATCGATAGAGGCAAGAGTAGTATTATTAGAAAGCTCTTGAGAAGGAGAATCTAGTAGTATCTCGTTTGGAGAGATATAGCTAGGAGGGGACTAAGAAAGACCTTAGGGAAAGTGTTAAGCTATTATTTAAATAATAACTTGCTAAGCAGTAAGGTCTATTGCTAGTAAACTAGCTAAAGGAGTAAAAGAATCTATTATATCTAATATATAGAAAAAGGTATAATTTCTTATTCTAAGAACTATCTAAAATAAAAGGAGGATTTAAGTAGTATATATAGATATTCTTCTTCTTCTTCTTCTTTTTCTTTTTCTTAGAATTTCTAAGAATAAAAGGGGATAAGTATATACCCTTAGTTTAGTTAAAAAACCTAATTTTTTCTAGTTCTAATGTAGGTCTTTATGTATTACTACTTTGTATATGTAGTAAGGTAGGAGTATATAAGTAAGAAGAAAGTATAAAATAACTAGTAAGGTAGAAGTGCATAAGTAAAAAGAAAGTATAAAAACGCTAGGATTCTATAAACCTTTCCTATTTAGGTAAAGATTTTATTAGCCCTACTAATTACTACTTTAGGAAATATATAATTTTTCTAATAATTATAAGATTTTAAGATTTTTATATTTTTTTATATAATATATATAATATAAAGTTAAAGTTAATATATATAGTATACTTAAATAGTAATAATATTCTTATATAGTATAGTAGTTTTTAATATATTTAGACTTATACTATTTATTTAGTCTAAATATTTTAGAGTATAATATTCTAGATCTAAGAAATTTCTATACTATAATATACTTTATATAGTTTATAACTTTATAGTAATAGTATAAACTATTATATTTTATAAATTTATAACTTATAAATTATAAATATAGTTTATAGTTATATTTTATAGTTATACTTTATAGTTATAGTTTATAGTTATACTTTATAAGTTATAAGTTATAGTATATTTTATAGTAAAATATACTTTATAAGTTATAACTTATAAGTATAGTATATTATATTTATATATTATAATACTATATAATAATACTTAGTAAAGTATTCTTAAAGTAAAAATATTTTACTATTTAAGTTCTTAAGATTTATAGATTTTTTATATCCTTATTCTTAATATCTTATTATATTATTAATTATTACTTTACTACTTATAAATTATATCTATTAGTTATTTATCTAGATATATTCTTTTATAAGTAACTTTTCTTTAAACTATATTATATTTATTATTTATTTAATACTAAATATATTCCCTATAGTAAGTACTTTAATCTTTAATAAGGCTATAATTTATTTATTACTCTTAGCTAACTTTATTTACCTAGATGGAATCCTCTTTACCTCTTAGTATTTTTTATTATCAGAAATACTTAGACTTTAATAATAAAGTTAACTACTATAATACTTTAAATCTTATAGTAAATAATAATACTACTATTAGTATTATAGATATAGTTAACTTAATAGAAGATTCTAGTAGTTATATCTCTTCTATTTATAGTATTCTATTAGAAGACTTAGAAAAAGAAGAAACTAAACAACAAGATTTACAAGACCAACAGAATATTAATACTTTAGAAATATTTAATCCTTATACTATACTATATAATATTATAATACAAGATAAAGATAGTATTATAAGTAATACTTTAAAACTACTATTATTTAAAATATTTAATAATGAAATAAATAATTCAGATAATAGTACTTATAAAGAGTTTAAAGTAAGTAATCTTGTAAATTATAATATTATATTTAATTAAAGTTAAACTATAACCTAGACTAATATAATATATAATAGAATACTATTAAGAATACTATAGAGTATAGTATTAGTTATAACTACTATAACTAGAAAGAAAGTAATATAGAAAAGGTTATTAATTATAATATTTAAGAAGTAAAGGAATATTATATTACTAATATTATTCTAAATACTTTTTATAGTAATAATATTAGAAATCTTAGTATTAGTAACTAAGTAACTAAGAGTAAATAATAATATAACTACTTTTATATATATATATTAAGAAGTAATAGTATTAGTATTAATAAAATATTTTTTTTAATAAATAAATAAATATATAAACCTACTAATATATTTTTACTTATATATTATTAGACTACTATATAGATATATATAAAAAGAATTAATCTTGTATTTTTTCTTTGTATTTTGTATAATATACAAAATATAATACATGTATTTGTATTTGTATTGTATTTTGTATAGGAAAAAATATAAATACAAATACATGTATTATATTGTATTAGAAAAAAAATACAAATACATGTATTTATATTATATTGTATTTGTATTATATTTTTTCAATACTCTGACTATATCTTAGTAAAAAAAAAATTTAAAGGTGTAGATTAAGGTAGTTATACTACTACTTAATATAGCCTTCTTACTAGCTATTATAAATCTAATAGAAGGAGTAAGGCTATAATAGGTAATATAAAGTAATATAGTATAAAAGTAAAGTATAATAGTAAAGTAGTAAAATAAGGTAAATAATAATAAAAAGCTAAATAAATAATATAGGACAAGAGCTAGGTATAAGTATAGGTTGTTTATTAAGATTACTCTTTCTTATAGGAGGAAATAGGCAATAGGATATATACCCCTAGGTATATGCCTAGATATATACTAATAGGGTAATCCTATATCCTACCTACCTATCTACTATATAAAGCACTTGTTCTATAATAATAGAACTATTAGTTAGCTTTAGTATAGTTATTTTTACTTTAAGTAATAAGAAGGTCCTAGTTAGTAAGTAATAAGGTCTTAACTAGCTAGAGGTTACTATAGCTAAAGTAATAAAGTATACCCTTAGTATACTTATATTAATTAATATAAATCTTATTAGTAGTAAAGTACTAAATCTAAAAGCTAAGAAACTAAGAGGCCTTACTAAGGTCCTTTAGTAAGTAGACCTTAGTAAGTATATTATATACCTTCCTAGTTATCTTAGTAGTAAGTGTAGCTACTATATTATTATTAATATATATTAAGGTATAGGTATTAAGGTCCTTGTTATAAAAGAGGTAGATTTTCTCTTTAACTAGCTAAAAGCTAATTTTCTTTATTTTACTCTTAATAAGTATAAACTACTATAGTAGTAACTTATATAGACTATAGAAGGCCTTTTAGAGTAACTAGATCTTATTATTAGTAGTAATATAACTAGTAGGTTATTTAATATAAACATTAGTACTAGTAGAAATAAAGGTAATAAGAAAAGTAGTATTAAAGTTATATATCTTATACTTTAATCTATAAAGAGTAATAATAGTAAAAAAGAGGTAAATAGTAATAGTAGTAGCTATAGCTATATATACCTTTTATAATAACTAATTACTTTACTTAAAGTTACTATAGACTACTTATTAGGCCTTAAAGTATATAATTTTATTATTTATATTAGTCTTAATATTAAATACTTATTTACCTAGTAGTACTTTAGCTCTAGTTAAGAGGTTAATAAAAGTATATACCTCTTTATTATTAAACTATTAGATCTTAGTATTATAGGCTTATTTCTAATAGTACTAGTATAGGCCTTTCTTTACCTTCTTAAAGGTAGTAAATATATTATAACTAGTAAGTAGTACCTTTAATAATATAGCTACTATAAGAGTACTAATAAAGTAACTTTAACTATCTTAGTGTACTTAAATATTAGCTAAAAGATATACCTTTTTCTTATAGCTTTAGATACTTACTATCTTATAATAGTAGCTAAGTAGCTTTACTACACTAGTATAATATAGGCAACTAGTAGTAATATACTTAGTAGTAAATATAGTAGCAGAGGCCTTAATAATAAAGTCTAGCTTATTTTCCTTTATAACTAGAGAAAGGTAGTTAGCCTCTTATTAGATAACCTTATAAAACTTATTATTAGTAAAAGTATTATTCTATTTATTTAGTTATTTATTTATAGGCTATTTATTAATAAGTAATAAGGTAAGTATAGTAGTATTCTCTAGAGGTAAAGTTATATAGGTAGTATTATTAATATACTTACTATTAATAGTACTACTATTAGTTTAGTTAGCCTACTAGTTTTATAAGGTTTTAGTAACTAGTAAGTAAAAATTAGGGACTTAGCTAAGAAACTAAATCTAGAGGTTAAGCTTATTAAAAAGTATATTATAGTTAGTATTTACTAAGATATTTATATTAATAATAAGGTAAAGAATAGTCTTTTTTTTTCTTTATAAAAATAAATATTATAGTAATAAATAACTTACTTTTAATTAGAGATATAAATATAGTAAATATAACTATATAAAGAGCTATAACTAATAAAGTAACCTTTTATTATATAGGGCTTTATTTTTATAGAACAAAGGGGGCACTTACTACTCTTCTTATATATATATATAATATAACTAAAGGTATAAAAGTATTTAATTTAAGAAGGTTCTTAGTTAATAGCAAAGTTAAGCTTATAAGTAATAATCTTATAAAGGCTTATTTTACCCTTAGTTAACTATAGTAAGAGGTTAAGGATCTATACTATAGTATTAAGTATATAGTCCTAGAGATCCTCTAGTAGGCTATTATTAATAAGTAAAGTATAAGTAGCCTTTACAAAGGTATAGCTAGTATATTTAATTATACTATTTATTAATAAAGTATAAGTAATAGTTAAGTAAAGTTAAGTGCCTTTAAAGAAAATATTATAAAGTACTTTCTTAAGCTTAGGTATATTATTATATATCTAACCCTTAATTAAGAGACCTATTATATTAGTAAATATAGTACTAAACTTCTTAATAGTATTAAGAATAACCTTATAGTAATAGGCTTTTAATAAAGTAAGCTAGTAATAACTACTATAATAGTTAAGAAACTAAAAGATATATTATATACTAAGTTTAAAAAAAGGTTTAACCTTAATAAGGTTTAGATAGATTTTTTTACCTATAAAGGTAAAAAGTAATAAAGTATTATAACTAATAAGCTCTATAGATTTAGCTAAGTAGTAGGCCTTATAGTAAAAGTTATTAATCTTTACTTATATAAATTATATACCTACTTAATAATAGGCCTTAATAACCTATAATAAATAGACATAAATAAGTTAATAATATATTATTTTAAGGGTTAATTAGTATTTATCTTTAACTATAGTTAACCTAAAGGTAGTTACTATAGATATAGTTAGGCTATTAGTTATATAAAGAATATAAATATTAGAGATCTATTTAATAGTAGCTAAATAGGCCTTAGATTTAGTATTAATAATATAAGTAGTAGTATAGTTATATTTAATACCTACCTTATATAACTTACCTAGGCTAAGGAGGTTAACTAGGCTAAGAGGACTATACTTAATATCTTTAATAGTCTAGTTAATAGTCTAAGTTAAGTTAGCTAGATCCTTTGTCTAGAAAAAAACAGTACTACTACCCTCTAGATATACTTAATTACTATTTATAGTAGTAAAAGGTTAAAGGTTACTATAGACTATATAGAATATAAAGTAAGTTAATAAGTTAAATATAAGGTTAAAGTAGCCTAAATCTAGTATAATATTAAAGGTAGTAATAACTTTATTATTAATAGCTATATATACTATATAACTAGGCTTTATAGCTAGGCTAGTAATAAAGAAGCTACTAAGAGTACCTAAGGCTTCTTTAATAAAAATAAAGGTTAATAATAAGTTAAATAATCCTTTTTTATAATCCTTATTATAAATATACTTAGTTATATAAGTAAAAAAGGTATTATAATAAAGATAATTAGTAAGAACTAGCTCTAGGTAAGTAGTTTAATACTTTATAGTAAAGTAGTTTTTCTTATAATAAAGATAAAAACTACTATAGGTAATATTCTTAGTAAAAGTAGTACCCTAGTTAGTACTAAAAAAGGTTACTATTAAATTAGTAGTATTTTTATAGTATATAATAAGTCTTATTTTTTATTCTTTATCCTAGGTAAAAGTATAAATAGTCTTAATAACTTTTACCTAAGTAAATATCTTATTATTATTAGTATAGTACTTATAAGTAACGTATATGTATAGTAAGTGGCCTATTATAGTAAGTAGCCTAGTTCCTTATTATATAGAAAACCTCCCTTTTTTAACTATTTTTTAAAAATCTAAATCTTATCTAAAACTTATGTAACTCTGTATACAGGTGTTAATAAGAGTTAGAAAGTAGAAAAAAATACTCTAGAAATTATTATATAACCCTAACCCTGTACTTTAATATTAAGCCTTATCAGTAGAAAGCAATAAAGAGTAACAAAGGAAAACAGGGTTAGGGTATAATAATAATTTCTATAGTATTTTTTTCTATAATTTAACTCTTATCGTTATATAATACAGAAGACTAGACCTTTTTTATTTATAGATTTACTTTTTAAAAAATAGTTAAAAAAGGGGGGTTTTCTATATAATAAAGAACTAGGCCACTTGCTATAATAGGCTACTTACTATATATATACGTTATTTAGTAGTTATACCTTAAAGTAGTTAAGTATAAGAATAGCCTAATAAAAGTTAAAGTTTTTACTATAGAGACTAGTAATATAGCTTTAAAAGTATTAAACCTTTATAAAGGTATTATAAAGAGTTTTATAGTCTTAGGCACTACTCTTACTAAACTTATTAATAAAAGTAATAATAGTATCTTTAGATACCTTAGGGATAAACTTCTTAAGTGTTTTTATAAGAGTATATAAGTTACTATTATTAACTTAGCCTATATTAAGAAGCTTAATAATTATAAGGTTATAAGTATTAATAATAATACTATAGGTAGTATTATACTTATTCTTCTAATTCTTATACTTATTAGTGTTAATTACTAGTTAAAAGACTTTATAATTAATATATTTCTTAACTCTAGTAGTATAAAGTAATATATTAACTAGGACTTACTATTATAACTAGTTTAACTTTCCCTTTAGCTTAGGGATAAACTATATAACTATTTAGTAGTTAACCTTATTAACTATAATAATAATTAATTACTTATATAAAAGAGAATAATATAATATAAATAAAAGTCTCCCTTAGACTATAGGTAGCCTAATAATATATTAAACTTTATATATTTCCTTTATAAAATAAAAAGTATATCTAAATTATTATATAAATTATTACTTATTATTAGATGTCTAAGTAAGAGAGGATATAGGTAGAGGTAAAAGTAAAGTAAAAGTAATATTTTAAGTTTATTACTTATTATTTTTATAAGGTAATATAACTATAGTAAATAAATAGTTAAATAGTAATATAGGCAGTAACTATAACGTTTTATAGATATTACTATAGACTATTAAAAAAGAAGAGGCAAAGGCAGCTAATTAATTAATTTATAAAGAAAATTAATTAGTATTAACCTAGGCTTTATAACCTATAGAAGCAGCAAAGTAAGGTAATATCTATTAATATTAGTAATATATAGCTAACTAGAAGTAGGCTGCCTACAGTAGGCAGAGGCTGCCCAAGAAGAAGGTGAAGGTAGGTCACGTGACCCATAGGCTTCTCCACCAACACTAGAAATACTAAGACCCTACCCTATAACTCAGACTACCCCTAATGTTAGACCACCCCTAAATAGCAGAGTGATAAGGGATAAGTGCATTAAGTTAACTATTTCTTAAAAATCAGAGATAGGCTTAAAGCACATAAAACTTTATAGATAGCTTTTAATAAGTATAATATATTATAAAATATATCTAGTATAATTCTCTATAGGCTATAAAGTACTATATTTATATAGGCCTTTATCTATAAGAGTAGATAAAGTAAAATAGGTATATTTAAGTATATAATATATATAGATTTTTTATATTATATATTAAGTATAAGAGAAAGTACACTAAAAATCTTATGTTCTTTAGACTTTTCTCTAATTTTTAAAAAATAGCTAAATCTGTAGATTTAGTGTAGTAAATCTGTGAATTTGGTGTGTATTGGCATGGTCCGACATTAGGGGTGGTCCGAGTTGTAGGGTGGGGTCTTATATTCTGCTACATAAACTCTAACTAACCTTTAACCTAACTAGAGTCCTAATTAACCCTAACCATCCTAACTATCCTATCTACAACATTCTAGTGATTCTAAATAAAATCTTCTCTGTAGTTAGGGTAGTTAGGGTTAGTTAGGATTCAGGTCAGGGTTAAAGTTAGTTAGAGTTTTGTGACAGAATACAGTATTTCTAGTTATTCTACACAAGTTGCTAGGGCTGTGGCAACTGTGGCAAGTGCCTACTGAACTTACTAAATATGGTTTAGAGGGCCGTCAATTTACTAAAACAGGGCTGTCATTCTACCTGTAACTAATTATAGCAGTAGGTGTGGTGGATAGGGGGTTAACCGCCTTTCATGATAGGCTTAGTCATTGGGTGGCCGCCATACCTCTTCTCGTTAGCCCGTACATTAGCCAAAGACAAATGATCCCAGTGTTTACGGTATCTGTTTTGTAACGCTACTAGTTGATATAACCCTGGGAGTATAATTGGCCACCACTTTGTCAGGATTCTTTCGCCTCAATGACGCTTATCCTGGGTCTTTCTAAAGTCTCTTTGGCGATCCCAACTCACATAGATCACCTTGGTCTCATCCTAGCCCTTGTCCTGGTCTCCCCGAGGTTATTTTCCAAGGTGACCGAATTCGGCGCACGCAGCCCACCCCATTGACTTGACGGTGGTGTACCGAGGAAGCTCCCACGGTAGTGTTCGCGAAGTGACAAGAGGTTGAATTAAAACCCAAGACATGGCTTCGCTTAGACGGCAAAGGCACAGTCATGGCAAGAGCCACGATGAATTCGCGCACTACAGCCCAAGAAAGACATCTCAACGGAGATTGCGCGTTTTTTGACTTTTGATAAGTCCCCCTCCATCATTCATAATGTCTGACAGGTATCGCCTGTTGGTTCATGTGCATTATCCCTTGACAATGGCAATCTCACCTAGCTGCGGTACTGCTGGTGATCCCCGATTGATCTTGACGAAGCAGGGAAACAATGCATACCCAGGTGGCTTGACCATAGGTTCTTTTTCTTATCCGATCGATTTTGATACGAAACACGCCTGTAGCATCGGGATCGTAACAAGAACCGAAGCAGAAGATGGGCGGTGAGAAGAGCCGCTCGGTAGCATGAGACAACCAAAGAAATGATCTGATGACTCCCACATCACTTGGATACATCTGCAAGGCGGTCCCTTTTGAGGTCGCACAGGTACACAACGATAGTGACACAGTCAGAAAATGACTCCTACATCACTTGCTAGGTACGCTCTCCTGTGTACCCGTCAAAGTTGAAAGTCCCGCAAAGACTTACCAGACGCCCACCGGAATAATGCGGGCGCCCCGTCGGTTAAGAAAGAGGCGGACTCTCTTTGGAATGAAGTGGTGAAACAGCGGACAAGGGTAGGTGGTGGAGCACATGACGAGAAAAGCAATACAGTTCTTGAGAAGTGACGGAGCCCGCCCATTCCTTCGCACCAAGTGAAGAGAAAAAGGAGGACAAATTATAGAAAACATCATATTTACAGCCCATTTGTCTGCAAACTTAGAATTACTGTGACCAAGAAGTAAAGAGAAAAAATCCACCTGATATTAGGCGTTAGATAAGCTTGTATGTGAAGGTCTTCTGGGCTGATTGCTCAATCGATGCATGTAGATGGGACAATGCCAGGCATTGTGACATTAGTCCATATGAGATGTTTGTAGAAGGTAAGATGTGGTAGCATTTTCGAGCCAGGCTGTGCCTAGGATTTGAGACTTAGTATGTAATGCAGCCTGCCATATGATTAGAACAGTGTATACTAAAAGTGACATTGCCAGACGTAGGACAAGTTTGGGAAGATGTGTAATGTAAAGTAGATGATATTATGGTGACGCCTGCTTGCCAAACTTCTGACATCACATCTCTATTCGCAACAGCTGACCCAGTAGGGTGCGATGCATGGTTGTGAGAAAGGGGCAACTATTGTCAATGTGGGGGTGGGTCGGTTCCCGGCAATTGTTCCCCCTCTTGAATGGAGCCGGTGGGCATGTAGGCAAGTCACAAACACAACACCAACCGCCCTATGACGAACTTGTGTGACGCGAATAAATTCACGTGGGAGATATCGTTGTAAGAAATTTCTCGCTGTTGTCTGACCTTCTGAAATTTGTGGCAGCAAGCGAACCATGTCATGCCATCTTATGCTCTGACTGCCAAGAAGCGTCGACGACATTTCGGCACCAGATAGTTCATCGATTGGTTTGCAGCCCTCACCAGTAAAGAGATATGTTAGTGAAAAGAAACAACGAGTGTCTCCTTAGCAATCTACCGAAGACAGGGCGGCGGCGGCCTCAAGTGCGCCGAGTGAGATGCGCCGGACTACTCCTTGCTGTCACTCGTGTGGAACCGAACTGAAGATTAGAAACTCACGGGGATAGAAACCGTTTGGGGCTACAGGAGTCTCTTGCCCCTCGGTTTGCATTATCAAAGTAGAAATATGCCTTTACCATTGATATACGTTCGAGAAGGGCGTAGAGTAAACTGCAGCTCTGTCAACCGAGTTTCTTCTCTAGAACCGGGGCGCCTTGACCATGTCTATGCCCCTTGCTGTTCGCGGAGTCTTGGTGCGTACCCGCGTCTCGAAGACAGTAACTTGATGCATCTTATGAGTTGCCAAGCTCCCAAATAACCCCACCTTCCACCTTCCGCGGATCCAAGAAAAGAATATAATATCAAACGTGGTAGCAGTGGATCAGATCGGTAGAGCTGTATGCACAATTTTCGGGTACAGATCCGTACGTGATGCGTTAACGCATCATGATTGGTTGAATGATTTTTTGTTACACTACATTCGCATGACACTACCGACTCTTCCGGTAGAGACGATCCCCCCAACCTTTCGTCTATTCCTGTAACTTTTGTCCATCTGTTGATCGACGCTCTCTCTAATTCTATAGTCGGCCACGCAAGTGCGATTAGGCCATCTCACAGTACAAGGGCTATCTATATATCTGACACCGGCGGATAAGTTCGTGGGCTCATGATGTACGCCATCGAACACACTGGTCTTGTGGTCACAAAAACGGATCTCTTCTTACTCTATTACTCTACTCAACTGCCTGATAAGATCAGCGAGTATTCCAGAGATGCATGATAATCTCGGAATATTCACGCCTTTGCTGCATGCCAATCATCTTGGCATTCATGGGACTGGACCTTCCAGATTGTGGAACTAGCCAAGTCTCCTTATGGGATGGCATCCGGTCATCCAAAGACTAATACCATGTTAGCATGTTCGGGTCTCGAGGAACAGAGCCACCGCCCATCCCACGGCTGCCTCCCCGGAACGCATCCCCTTTGGCTTTTTGGGGGCCATTTGACCCACGAGTTCCTGCGGCTGTGATTCAGAATTCAAACGACCTCGGAGACTCCCACCGGCCCCAGTCTGCGGTTGTTTTGTTTTTTCCTTGGGACAGTGCGCACGCAGGGGCCAAAACCCGTCTTTCTTTTTCTGCATGGCGCCACGACGACATCCTAAGGAGTTCCTTTTGAGATAGTATCAATCCATGGAAAGATGCGCCCTCTTTTTAATTTTTCTTCTTCTTCTTTCTGAGTTGCACAACTTGCCCGTTTTCCAGATCCTGATTTCGCCGGCTTGAGGCCGTTAATTATTCTTCTTGGCCCTGGCGGCCATATCTATCCTTTTCTCCAATTCTTTCCCCTCCCTCATCTGTCTTTGATGGTTCTCTAAACAGTGCAGACGCAAGTCACATTCAGAATGTCATACTCGAAGAGATCATGCCCAGTCTCGGGCACCACGGGAGGAATGTGTCCTATTGGCGCAGACAAGTCGGGTAGACCAAGCCGATCAAGTAGCCGAATGGGCCCTCGAGGATGTTCTTTCTCAGGGTTATCTCAGCCCGGCGATATTCACACAGCATTCGATGTGAGTTTTATGTCATCTAAAGATCTCTTCCATGGATGCACTGACAATCACTGAGATACCTCGAGGCATCGACGCAGAGGAGTGGCTGCGGATGAGGTAAGTCAGCCAATATCAGTGTTCACACTGCATATTGACCGAGTTTCTGCAGAGAAAGGAAGTCGATCAACCATGTCCTCTACTCTGAATACCCATCAGCCCAAGAGATCGACATGGCCAAGAGCCAGGCCGAGATGGATGCTTTCAATGCCAATGAGCAAGACCTACTTGCTGTTGCCCTCGGGGCGCCAGCCAGACAAGTCATGCTCCGAGCCGAGGAGATCGGGCCACAAAGCGGCTGGAGAGACGGGTACCTCAGCACAGAGCATGGTTTCTGCCCACCCGACTACGACGTGGCCGCCGGTGCCCTGGCCAGATCTCCGGGCCGCGTTTGGTCCGATCTTTGTGAGAGGATGCCTGGTTGCGTCTCTCGAGGCAGAGTAAGAGAGTCGATCGCAGCTGCGCCGGTCATCGAGGGCACCGAAGACGTTATTCCTGATCAGGCACTCTGGGCGGCCATCGTCGCCCTAGGCATGCTGTGCTCCATATATCGCTTCGAGCAAAAGTATGACGGGCACGACGGGGTAAACGCCACAGCAAACCCGACAAAGTTGAAGCTGAACTGCAAAATGGGTGACCACTTGGGAGAGGAACTTGTCGGTATTCCTCTCAGCATTGCCCTTCCTTACTTCCAAGTTTCCCGCCGAATGGGCAGAACTCTCCCGCACCTCACCTTTGTCGATCAGTCTTCATACAATCTCAAGATAAAGGACGCAACGTCGAGCTACCCTTACGTGGCTCGTTTCGACAACGTCGAACTTAGGTGGCCCATGTTTGGCGAACGTGCTGAGGTAGCCTTTCTAAAGGGAGTTGCGGAAACGTCTGGTTAGTGTTGCCCGCTGGTCCTCGACGTCGTTTCGATAACTATACCCGAGAGGTGTTGCTAAGCTTTCCCGATAGCCTCGTTCCAGCATGGACCTGACGCCATCGCCGCCTGCCAAGAGCACGTCATGAACCGTAATGTCGAAGGCCTCCTCTATGAGATGATTCGGTTGAAGGAAATCCTCGAACGCATGCCCAACGCCTTCCACTCGATTTCGACAAACCCCAACGCGGGAGAGAATTACGTGCCTGTCCAACAATGGGTTCGCTGGGCCAAGTTCTCCGCCCCTCTTTCGAAACGATGCCCTGCCTCTTCGGGCTTGCAGTTCCCACCTTACCTGGTGATGGATGCGTTCTTGGGCAGAAAGAAGTAAGTCGTTTACGCCCATCCAACCCCCTTGTGACGCGCCTCCTTTTGTCAGATGTCCATTAAAATCTGCTCCTAACCTCTGCTTAGATACACATCGTTCCTCGGTGCTGAGGGCGTCCACCTCCGGGCGTGGCTCCCCTCTAACTTGCGGGCCTTTATCGCGGCTGTTGAATATCATTACCGCATCCCCGAATTCGTTCAGCAGTCCGGCGACCCGCGCCTTATGGGCGTTCTCGACGGCATCGTCGAGGCTTACACCGGAGAGCGCGGGTTTATGGGAGTTCATAGGTACAAGGTGTTTGGAGTCTTAGAGGTGGCCGCGAAGACTGGCCGGACCGAGACCAACGGCGCTTCCGGTGCGGCAGACGGCGAAAGACCTTGGGAGGAGACCCATCGCCAGTTTTCCGAGGCCATGAAGGAGCGTCTGGAGCCCTACCGAGGCGCCTTGGCCGTGGAGCCCCATCAGATGAGAGGCACGTTCGAAGAATGCCGTTACGTCACCCGGGTCCTCGGCAGGTCCCATGTGGATTCCGACCCAACAAGGTCGATTGCGATGGTGACTCTCGACATCAGCGAGACCGGTATAACTTTCGCGCCTGGTGACCGTTTGGCAGTCATGCCCCTCAACAGCTGGGGTGAGTGCGCCAGAGTCATCGCCGCCCTCGGCTTGGAGCAACACATGAATACCCCGGTGGAAGCCGGCGGAACCTGGGCTCGTTTTGCAATGCATCTGGGATCCGTCAGACGAACGGCGGCCGTCAAGCTGACTGTCAGTGAAATTTTGCGACGGGGTCACCTAGCTCCCATCACCAAGGACATGGCGCTCAAGGTCCACGGCATGCTGCTTGCTTCCTCCAACACCGTTTTGCAAGTCCTCGGCACAGATGAGTGGCCTGTCCGGGGCTCTTTGGGCGACTTGCTGCAAGCTGCTGTCACCGATACGCCGCCTCAGATCTGGGACAGAGCTTTCAACCTCGGCAACCTGGCGTGGCTGGCCGGGCTGGTTTCTCTTGAAGTCCCGCGCACATACTCCATCGCCAGCTACACCCAAGAGCTTCTGCCAGAGACCGTCGACCTTGCCGTGTCGCGTTCAGAGTACAAATTGTGCTCGACCTTTTCCGGGGAAGAGGACATCTCGCGCGCAGGCGTCTCTAGCGGCTTCCTTAACCCGCCAGTGGAGGTGGAAGATAATATCGAGTCAGACGACGAGATCCTCATCGGTGTGTCGAGGCCAGCGGCTTTTCAACTCCCTCTCGACCCGATGGCGCCCTGCGCATTCTTCGCCGGCGGGAGTGGCATCGCGCCGTTTCGAAGTTTCTGGCAAGCACGCCTCGCGCAAAGCGGCCTATCTGGGGGTAAGAATCTGCTGTATCTCGGTGTCCAGTCCCGCGAAAAGTTCTGCTTTGAAGAAGAGCTGCGGCAGTACGTCAACGCCAACTTCATGGAGGTGCATGTTGCTTTCTCAAGAGATTCCCGCGGGCTCGCGTACGCTGGTCGTCATCTCGTCGAAAAGCACATCCCACCGCGCTACATTGACACCTTGATCGTCGAGCAGGGTGTGGCGATTTGCGATCTCGTCATGTCGAAGAAGCAGGGCGGGCTCGGCGGCTACCTGTATGTCTGCGGTTCCGTCTCAGTCTTTGATTCCGTCATGAATGGAATTCGAAAGGCAGTCTACACCTACAGAGCAGCCACAGAGGCGGGCGTTGATGTCATCATCAACAAGGCGTTTGCGGAAAGACGATTCATGCTCGATGTTTTCATGACGCCAAAGCCACTGCCATGCAACTTGCCGACGATACCCATGTCTGAGCTGGCGCTGCATACCGGACATCGCCCAGGCTCCCGCATGTGGATCGGGGTTCACGGCAGCGCCTACGATGTCACCGACTTCTGTTCTATGCACCCCGGAGGTACGCTAATCATCAAGTCCAATGCTGGCGTTGACTGTTCCAAATCTTTTGACAATCTCGCCCATACGAACAACCCCGAGGTTTCTAGTCTGTTGACAAAATACTTTGTCGGACACTTGACTCCCAAGCCCGATTATGGCGATGCTGAAATCTCGGCGCTGCACGACCTCTGGTCAGCATACCTCCGATCTACGGTCGAGACGCTGGTGGCTCATCAGTTCGAGATGTACGAGATCATGGGTGCATCCATCGAGACGCCTTCGTCTCATGATTCCTCCGGCAGCAACAACATCTGGATTCGCGAGAGCCTGCCGAACATCATCGCCGTCCGCACCTTCTACGGGTACCAAAGCCGGCTTCTGCAGAGCGGCTTTGCCGCGCTATTCGGCCCAAAGCTTCAGGAGCTCGTCCTCAAGCTGTCCTTCGGCCTCGCCAGCGCCAACGGACCGGCCGCAGACACCAAGCTGCCGGACGTGCTAGGAACGGTGGCCCGGGCGAAGACGAGCAGAGATGCAGTGGCTTGTACGAAAGAAATAGCCCTCATAGGACAGCTCGTGTGTGACGCCGACGCGTCGCTACGTTTCCAAGAACGTGGAGTGTTCGCCTACGCCGCTCGCAGCGTGGAGCTCGACATTGCCCTGCTGGAGAATCTCCGTCAAGAAGCCTGTACCGGAATGGACGCCTTGGACGACATCGCACGCTCCATCCAGGAGTCCCCCAACCCTGACGTTGAGAACTGCCGGCTCACTGCCCTATCCGCCTTCCTTCTCCAGGTGCTTGAACGTATGGCACGGCACCTGGAGGTCTTCTACACCCAGCTGGCCCGGTGCTCTGTCCACCAGCCCAAACTCGAAAAGAACCCGGCCCGGACCCGCTGGGCCTTCGTGCGCCGCCGCATCAGGGACGGAAGCCTCTTCGTGCTGGCCACCAAGGCAGAGCTCAACCCGAGCGCGTTGGAGCAGCAGGCTCCGGTGCCGTATTACATGTCCCGCGCGAACCCGAACCAGAACATTGACTTTGATCGCGTGATGGCGCAGGTGCAGGCGAGCCTGAGGGCCGGCCCTCAGGACGTCGAACCCTCGAGCCATCCCGGGCTTCCGCGGCAGCCGCTGACCCTCAACGCCGTGCACCAGGTCCGTGGTCGCAGCACTGGCGACGTCAGCGTGGTCGCGAGTCGCGAGAACGCAGGGGCGCTGAGGGCCATGAACGATTTTGTCGAGAGGAACAACCGTGCGATCCGCAGGCTCAGCAAGATTCCGCCTTCGGCAATGAGCTTCGAGGACATCCAAAGAGCCGTCACCATGAAGATGCCCCAGCATAGTGGCCCGCCTGCGCCGTCAGAGATAGCGGGCGACATGCTGAGCTTGAACCTGGAGCATTCTATGAGGTCCGGCAAGCATAGCTCCTACAACGGCGATAGAGTCCTCCCAACGCCGCCGTCGAGCCGCGGCTCAAGCCGTTCGCCGACCAGATTGGGCCATTCATTCAACATGACCCAGCAACGCAGCAGACCAACTGCAGAGATGCTGCTATCCAAACTCAACAGGTCCTGCGGTTCATCGCTCTCCCCAGCGCCGCAGTCGGGCCGCAACTCTACCGCTTCGGTCCCCGTCATCAGCTCTCAGCCTCCGCCGCTCAACCACGCCCCTGCTGATGCGCAAACGGCCATGAGCTTGATGATGAGCCGCCTGAACACAAGACCGCCCAGCATCTCCACAGCAGTGTACGCCAGCCACGAACGCTCGTCGCCCATGACCGCGGGCGAGCTGGTGCGTACAAGCACCTCCACGAGCATGGGCAGCGCCGGAGCTCCGAGGGGAAGGGATTGCAGACCAGGGCACATGCCGCGGGCGTCCATGACTTCGCTGCGTGCTCTGAAGCTGATGAGCGTGATGGAGAGGGGCGAAGATAAGGTCGCTCCCACGTTTTGACGGGGATGTTTGGAGTTTTGTCAGCGTCGTGAAAAGACGGGCGCGATCCCATCCCATCGGCGACCGAAGATGGGACGAATATTGTGTCCGGCTGCGCGAGGACGCTTGGCGACTTGGCATCCGTGTTCCGTTCCCGTGACGATCTCATACATGCTCCCTCTGACTGTCGATGTATGGCTTTGCACACATAATTTCTGCTGCTTCGACTCGGATCACCGAGGCCAAAGGCTGGCGAGGTGAGTGCAGCTGATCGGAACTTAGGCTAGATTCGGAGATAATGATGACTGCTTTCTTGCTTGCGAGAACGATCATTCGGCGTTCATTTTGAACCTGAATTGCTCTCGTGCTACTCATAGTCCCATCAGTCTAGTGTTCACATATATGAGATTGTTCTTAGGACGGCGGTCAGCACTGCCGTCACCACGTTTTCCCGGCTGAAAAGGAACTTCGTACCGCATGAGACTCCGTGCTTCCATGATACTGATGACGAATCGGCGGAGCTCATAAGGACAAAAGACTCACTCCTGAATCATGCATCCCATAGCGTTGGCATGGGATCCGGATCAGCCGAAGAAAGAACCCACTGAGGCTTGGCTATAGCGGAGTTAGAGGTTCTCGCAACGGGGCGGAATGGAACATGTCAACCTGGAAGCCGGAGACGTCTAACTTCACTCCCGCTGACCCAACATATCCTTGGCAGGAGGGAAGTATGGGACTCGGCAGACTCATCCGCAGTCCTCAGGATGTCGCACCAAAAAAAGGGATATCGGCTGGAGGAGAATGGGCCGTGACGCCACGAACACCCGCGCTCCGACGTCCACCGAGGCCCATAGACATCAACACGCACAGGGGACCGGGCTCCTCGACTATCGCCGTCGCTCCGGCCTGTCGAGGGGGATCAGACCAATACCCATCGGCAAACTCTACAGAAACACGAGGTAATCAAGGCAATCGAGGGCCGGCCAAGGCATCCGCCCCAGCGCCAAGCCCCCCCTTCCCGGGAGGCCCGAGAAACCAAAAGGGAACCCGTGGTAAAAGCTTCCGTAAACCACGGCCGGCTGATGTCAGGTCACGATGAGAGGAACGGCTCGGGCAGAAAGAGCGGGCAGACCGGACGCCCCCTCTGTCGACTCCCGTGGGGGCGGTCCAGAGCCACTTCGTTATCCTCCCAGACTTCGTCCCATGAACATTGGCTTACCATTTTCTGACGCGGTGCGGATTCAGCTGAGCCGAGAGCAACAGTAAGCATCACCTTGTTTGTGCAGAGCCCATACGCTTCCATCGGTGCGGGTACACTGGAAACGGAAGCACCACGATCCAGTAACAGCTGTCTCGGTGATAACGCCCTCTCTCGCACCGTCGACGCACACTTGGCCAGGTCAGAAAAGTCCACATCGAATCTACCGCGTCTGATATCGACGACGCAGTGGTACTCTGGAAACGAAAACAACCGCCCCAATTGCAAGGAACAATGGCAGTTGAGTATCCCTCTCCACAAGAAGCCCCTTGGCTGGCGTCTTTTTGGCGTATGCAGCAACAATAGTTTTAGCGGCGTTCGAACACACAGACTTAACTATCTGTGATTCGGTTCTCCAGTCTTCCCACTGGGGCCTGCATGATGCGAAGCGAATCTATCCAGATGTGGTTGTACCCGCCAGCCACCGGCTGACGGTGAAGGGCTTCTTGAAAGGTCCTAGGGAGTTGCGAGGTTGGAATACCCTCGTGTGATTCGATTTCTGTAGATGAAAGCAGCTTGTTTTGATCTATAGTTTACACCAACAATGACTCAGAGCCACGTACTCGAGTTTTGGTGGCAGAGCAGATCCCTCAACTAGGTGGACGACCTCATTTTCGGCGGCATCCAGATCTGTGAATGTAAGAAGCGTGCGACCGGAATGGCTGTTCAGAGACGATAGGGAACAACACTGATTTGGTTTTCCTTTGCAAGTAGAATGTCACAACCGTGCCAAACATCTCCTTATATTTGACCTGTTTGACCTAGATAGGATCTCTTCGCGATCTTGATGCTGACGTCCCCATGCCCGCGGTGACAAAACTTGGCCTTTCGTAATTAGCGATGCCATGGCTTATGGAAAACTGCAATCTCACCTCTGTACGGAATCAGAAGAATGTCAATCCATGGATCCCGTCCAAGTTCGCATGAAAACCCCAATGTGATATCAACCTTTTAGTCCGTTATCGCTGAGGAATGACAGAATTGCACCCGCTTGTCCAATAGTAACACAGACGAACATCATTCCATCGTTGCACTGACCTCACCCAAGAAGCCAAGCCGTCCTGGGCGACGGGAATACTCGGTCCGCGTCATCTGGCGTGGGCGTGGGCACGATGGGCATGACCCGCTGAAGCTAACGTCGTCAGCATCTACCTTCTCATACCCTCTTCGTCGGACAGAACGCCAAACAGGGCAGGAGGCGTGTTCAGGCCTCTAAGTCGGGGAGATGCTAGTTCCTCACCGTGCCCTCCCAGTTCGAAACTCGGCGACCCAGTTCCACGAGGGTTTCACGCGCGCGCCTCGGATGAACCAAGTAAACTGCCCAAGACACAGACCCTCGGACCACGAGCGAAGGGGGGCACGGCATCGTTGCGAGGTCTGACGCTTTTCGGACACCCCGCCGGGCAATGACCTGGCCGAAGGCAGTCCCGCTGGTCGCTGACAGGACAGCCCAGAGCAAACCGGCTCGGAATCGTTGGCGCAACGTGTGAGTGCCAACGTCTCCACCAGCAACTTTCGCCGTGCCGTCTCTACGCTTGGCTTCGCCGGGATTACAGGCCATCACCTTTGTCGGACCGGGAGATGTCCTCGAGCTTGGGGGAGGAGGGCCGTTCAATGCTTGCATCCTCTTCGAGGGCGGATGCGACGGCAGCCCAGACGTGGAGCGCGGGGTTTCTAGTGAATAGAAAACGAAGAAAAGTGCAAGAAAACGAGAGAACGAGGTTATTGACCCGCCTGTTGAGCATCAAGACTTTCAATCAAATACCAATGGTCCAATCAACTTCACACGTCATCAACATATTTAGCTTCATGTCGCAAGATTCACTTCGTTCGAACATGGTCATTCAGTTTGTTTTTCATGACAAGTATCAACAGCTATTCTAAATGAGTCGAGATAACATGCCAAGATGTGACTGGCGATGATGGGGATTGAAGAAATAAAAGAAAAATAAAAGGAGAGGGAAAAGAAAAAGGAAAGGAATGCAGTGAGAACGCAGGCACCGTTTGGTATGTAGTTGTTGCACAATCTTTCAGCACGCGTCGACGACGTCGTCGATCATCTAGCCGCAACCAACCACTTTATTACTTGTCCAACGCTTGCGATTGACACTTTTAGGCGGTAAGCTACTGCATCAAACGGAAGGAGGTATAGCACTGGGGAAAAAAAAAAAAAAAGGGGGGGGGGGGGGGGGGGGGCGATGAAAAGCTTACCATTTGGAAGTAGACTCCCCTCTCGGCAATCAGAGTCGCGTGGTCGCCCCTCTCCACGACCTTGCCGTCGGCCATGACGAAGATGATGTCGGCGTTCTGCACCGTCGCCAGGCGGTGGGCGACCATGATCATCGTCCGGCTGCCCTTGGTGGCGTCGAAGACTGCCTGGACGCCGCGCTCGGTCTCACTGTCGAGGGCACTCGTGGCCTCGTCGAGCAGGAGTAGTGAGGGGCGGCGTATGAGGGCGCGCGCAATGGACACACGCTGCTTCTGGCCGCCCGAGAGTGTGACGCCAGCATTGCCGACCTGTGTGTTGTAGCCTTCGGGCAGGGAGGCGATAAAGTCGTGAATGCCGGCGTCACGGGCAGCGGCGTGGACGGCCTCATCCGAGACGGAGGCCTCGTCTTCCATGCCCAGCAGGATGTTCTCGCGGATCGTGCCGGTGAATAGGTTGGGCTCCTGGGAGACGAGCGAGATGTTCTTGCGGTAGTGGCCGAGATCGAGCGTCTTGATGTCGTGGCCGTTATAAAGGATCTCTCCGCCGGCCTGGAGGTGGTAGAAGCGCTCGAGGAGGGATATAACGGTCGTCTTCCCTGAGCCTGAGGGTCCGACAATGGCGGCGAACTGGCCTCGCTCGATCTTGATGTCCAAGCCTTTGAGGACGGGGAGCGTCCTGGTCGGGTAACTGAACCAGACATCCTTGAACTCGATCTCGACGCCCTTCTCGTAGTGGACCTCGTAGGGGATCATGTCGCTGACACCCTTTGAGAATTGGGCCTCCTCTTCATCCTCTCTTAGAGCCAAGATACGGTCGGCGGCAGTCTTTGCCTTGGCGATGTCTAGAGGCCATTAGCGAGATTCGCAATCCGTCAGCTTCAACTAGACTTACTGGGACCGAAGCTGAGCCATTGGCCAGCGCTCATACCGCCCTGAACAACGGCAATGTAGACGACCACTATGTGGGGTTAGCTTTCCATCATTGTGTCGCGTTTGATCTCACTTACTGTACTGGAAGGGCGTGTATTCGTGGCTTGAGAGTAGCTTGCCACCATACCTGTTGACTGCTTAGCTGCGCCGTGCCGTACCACATCCCTCGAGATTAGACTTACCAAAGGACGAATGCCATGCAAAGTAGGGAGATGCTGTCGCTGAACGAGAAGATCATGACCGAGAAGCGCGACTTGCGGAAGGCGTCCTTGATGTGAGCATTGAGCAGGGTGTCGTACCGCTGGCAGATGCCGTCCTCCATTGTCAGGCTGGAGACGGTACGAATGGCGCTGATGCTCTCGGACGCGAACTTTGCGCTCTCGGCAAAGACGGCGTTGTTGGCCTCCTCGAAGCTCGTCTCGTGCCTCACGCGGTAGAACATGGCGGCTACGATGATAGGCATCGACGTGCCGAGCGCCACGAGCGTCAGCTTCCAGCCAAAGACGAGGCCGACGGCTATGCACCCGATGACGTTGAAGAGCGAGATGAGCACGAATGCCATGTTGGTGCCGAGTAGCTGCTGTAGCATCGTGGGGTCAGTGGCCAGGCGGGCCGTCAGGGAGCCGGCCGAGTTGCCCTCGCCGTCGAAGAAGGCGGATGGCTTGTACACGATGTTGCTGAAACACTCCTTTCGGTATACGCGAACAATGCCCTGGGACGGTTTTAGCCGGTTTCCGAGTTAAAAATGAGAAGGGAGAGACTCACGAAGCCGATGGTGGTCGTGGCCC
The DNA here is from genome assembly GCF_030913465.1 of Colletotrichum navitas. Taxonomy (NCBI): domain Eukaryota; kingdom Fungi; phylum Ascomycota; class Sordariomycetes; order Glomerellales; family Glomerellaceae; genus Colletotrichum; species Colletotrichum navitas. The sequence continues at coordinate 23,257 of NW_026850663.1, forward strand.
AGCCAAGAAAGAAATGGCTCACACCAACTCCCGTGGCAAGATACATGAACATCTCGCACCAATGATTGGCAATTACTTGCAGGAAGCTTCCCCAGTAGGAGAAGAGAGAGACCAAGACAGCAAACAAATAGGCCTGAACGGGGGTGCTCGCTGTGATTCTTGTTAGATCACCTCGGAACGGCCGTGATAACAGCGGACAAAATACTAGACTTACCTCCGGCGCCAAGTGCGGCGAGGGCAATGACAATGTACGTTTTCCACCGCTTCTTCTGCTCGCCGAGGAGCTGGCCGAAGCTACCAAAAAAGTGCAGGGCCTTCCACCGCCCGAGGCAACTCCTAGGCTCCTTGATGACCCGCAGCGTGCCGGCCTCGACGCCCTCGTACTCATCGTCGGAGGCGTCGATCTCGTGGAAGTGCCGTAGCATCCCCGCGGACGTACCATCGCTGCTGGCCCGCTTCTCGGTAAGGTCGCCGGTACTGCTGCCAGCCAGGAGCGACCCTCTGCTGTACAGCGCCTCGGGCTCGGGCCGCCGCCAGCTTAGGTCGCCGAAGAGGACGTCCTCCTCGTCGTCGGCACCCATGTCGAGCTTCTGTGCCGTGGCCAGGAGGTGATAAGGGCCGTCAACCTGAGTCATGAGGTCCTCGTGCGTGCCCTGCTGTACGACCTGGCCCTTGCGGAGGAGGACGATATTGTCGGCCTTGCGGATGGTGCCGAGGCGGTGGGCAATGATGATGGTGGTCCGGCCCTTGCAGGCCCTGTCAAGGGCGGCCTGGACGATCTGCTCGCTGCGGACATCGATGGCCGAGGTCGCCTCGTCCAAGATCAGGATTTTGGGTTGCTTAACGATGGCGCGGGCGATGGCCAGGCGCTGACGTTGACCTCCGGAGAGCTTGATACCGGCGTCGCCTACTTCCGTTTGGTAGCCCTGCGGCACGTTAGCAATCAACCAATAAAAAGCGCTGTCGTTTATGAGATACCTCGGGCAGACGGGAGATGAACTCGTCGGCAAACGCATCCTTGCACGCGGTTTCGATCAACCGGGCCTTGACCGCTTGGGACTGGAACTCCCACTCGGTACCGATGAGGCCGTATTCCACGTTTTGGTAAATCGTAGTGTTGAAGAGGGCGTTGTCCTGCTGGACTAAGCCGATCTGGCTGCGCCACCACTTGGGGTCAATATCGCTCAGAAGCCGATCTCCTACTTTAATAATGCCATTTCTGAGGAATAAGACCTGGAACATGCGCGTTAGGTCCCAAATCAATAGTGGACGGGGGGCATAGGTGTGATGACTCACCAGCTGATTCGTCTCCATGTTGCCGTTGAACTCGTACCACCTCTCCAGAATGCCGACGATAGTGCTCTTGCCGGAGCCTGAAGGACCCACAATAGCAGTAACCTTACCGGCGGGGAAGGTGATGAAGAGGTTATCGAGGATCTTGACGTCCGGGCGCTTGGGGTACACGAAGTTGACGGCCTGGAAGGTGATGTCCTCTGCTGCGGAGACCTCAGGTCCCTTGAGCGTTCCGTATACCTGCTGCGGGGCGTCGATGATGGTGTGGAAGATGGCGTTGGCATCGGCCGCCTGGGATGCGGCTTGTAGGGGCGCCGTGATCTGGCCCAGGGAAGACGCCATCATCATGATGCACAAGAGAACGCTAAACATCGGGTCAGGAACTGCACAGCCGATCCTCGAGGATGAAGGACACTTACACGATCAAGGATGTCGGGGTTGTCAGCGCCATCATGTTGTACATTTTGAAGGCATACCAGAACGACAGGGCAAATGTTCTAAAATTGTCAGCTCAGATCGCTCCCGTGTTGACTCCTGCATCAAAGAATCGTATGCTTACGCGTATATGGCGAAGAAGACTGTCGTCGCGTCAGCCAGGATCAACTTTATCAACGTAGTCACGCTAGGGACTTACTGAGACCCTGTTGGATCGCCACCAGCCAGGCCATGCCGGCTCCCTTCTTCCTCGACTGATCGGCCAGGATCCCATACTTGGCAATCATCTTGAACTCGGCGCCGCACGCGGCCAGCATGCGGATAGCGCTAAAGGCCTCGGTGGCGACGGATGCGGCGGCGATATCCATGTCCTGGACGTCCTTGAGCTTCTTAATGATGGGCGGGGTGGTGATGGTGTAGACGATGGCGATGAAGACGAGGCCGGAGCTCGTCGTCAGTGTAAGGAGCCAGTTGTAGACAAAAGCGATGGCGAAGCCGGCGATGACGACCGCGAGACTGGAAAAAAACTGGCCCATCTTCTCGGAGATTCCCAGCTGTAGGATACTGGCGGTGATGGTGATGATGGCGGCCGTCTGGCCCGGCGGCAGCATGTCGAGCGTCGAGATGGGGAGGCCGAAGAGGCGGTCCAGGTACATCAGGCGAATCTTTGCCGAGATGCGAAGACTCGTCATCCGAAAGCCCATCTGGACGGGTTGTTAGCCCAAGTGAGGTCACAGCTTGGTCGAGTACTCACATTTGAGAGATAAGTGAGTACCAGTTTGGCGATGAACAGATACACCATGTACAACCTGTATGCGGATTAGTCCGGGAACCACATGAAGACATGACATGAGGCACTTACACGCCCTGGTTGACGGCTTGGGTGAATTGCTCCTGTGTCTCGGAAGTGCCTTGCATGAAGAACCCTGTGAAGGTGCCGACGAGTTGTCCTGCGAGCTGTCAGGCCCCTCGCTCTGTTATCGACGGGAGACGATGAACTTACCAAAGACGATGTTCATCACCGGCATAGTGAGACCAGCGCCAAGGGCAGCAATACATGACCCTATGATGATGAGCTTGTCAAGTGTGGTACCGTAGCTGATGATTTTCTGCGATGCAGAGTCAGCAGGGCGAAACGCAATTGGATTTGCACTCATGGCAGTGCCGAGCGCACGACGGGGCTTACAAAAAAGTTGCGAAAGGTCGCGACAGTCTTTGGGTTGAGCTTGAAGAAGCCCGTCTTAGGCTCCGGTGTAGGATCGGTGGGAGCGCCAGCGGCAGCGGGCCCAGAGGGAGCGTTGGCGGTCCCGGTTGCGGCATCGGCCGCAGCGGACGCCCCAGCAGCGCCGGCCGGCGTGGCCATGATGGGGGAGGGATGGATGGTGGGGTAGAGTGTGGCTCCTAGACCGGGGTCGCGATCGGATACCGGGTGTGACGGTAGATCTGTTTGGTGCTGGAGACTAAGTGGATGCCCGGGCCATGTGCGGGGTTGTGGCCAGGGATCGGTTTGGGGGGGTGGATGGGACTTGTTTGAGTAGGTATACTACACTATACTTTTGACAAAAAGCTCGTGTCCTTGATGCGATGCGCGATCGGGCTCTGAACTCGTCATAGAGTATTTGTCAAAATTCTCGAAGAGAGAGAGGGAGAAAGGGAGGGAAAGGCAAAGCAGCGTTCTTTTTGTCGTCCCGCGGGCGGTTGTTGTCGCAAAAGGAAGAAAACGCGAACCAACGGACGGCTCCTAGGAACCAGGGAACCAGGGGCGACGAGGACGGGGGGAAAAGAGTGCGGTTTGCAAACTCAGCGACTCGACAGAATCCGACACAACTCGATCAGGAAGAAAGGAAGGGGGAAAGGGGGGAGAACGTGACAAGGGTTTGGAATGGGAAAGTCGGGGAGGATGGCAGATGTAACGAAAAGGCACGTTGCTAACGGGCCACCCGGGCCATACAAGGGCTGTGTCGCTCCCGTCTCGCTGTCCGAAACATCCAAACCGACCCAGCGCCGAGAGAGTTGGTTTGGGCGCTGAGTGTGATATCTGCTTGGAAGGAAGAGATGGGATGGATCCATCTCTTTGGAGGCGGGCGGCGATTTGAGGTGGTCGAGTTCGGATTGGTGGGTGGATGGCTTGGCTGGCTGAGCAGCGCGAAGCCCCAGGTGTACAATGACGACTCAAGGACATGGGAAACACTCGATTGTGTTCAAAGACCAGAGGAATACTCATGGGAACATTGGGGCGAAAGTTGGGCAGTGTTTGTGTGTGTGTGTGTGTGTGTGTGTGTGAAAGTGAGCTCAGATCGGTCTTGGGCAGGTGGAAACAAGCAAAGGGAACGGACGTCGTTTCCTTCCTTTACCTGTGTGATCCCACGATGAAACAAGGTGCAAGTGCCTATTCCGTTGTCTTTCGCCTGCTCCAGTTTTGCCGCTTCCTTCCCACAATCGGGTCTTCCCTTCCTCGAGTGTCAAAGCTCAAACCAAAGCGCAGCAGGAGCAGCCTGGCAGTGAGAGAGGCTGGGAGACAGAGATACGGCACCACCCATTTCTAATACCCACATATGCACGTCAAGAGGCTACCTGGGATAACCCGTGCACGATGACGGAACGTAGTTCCGGCTCGTCCCAGAGCTGTTGGTCTGTCTGTCTGTCTGTGGCAAAGCCAGGCCTCGCATGTTTGACGAGATGGATGGGACAGACAGGTACGGCGGCCCCCCCCGTCCTTCCCACTCTCGACCACCCTCTCGGCGTTCTTCGGTAGCTACCGTTGACTCGAGGATCAATGCCTAGAAGGGTAATCTCATGCAGATTTCATCTTTTGTTTTGGAAGCGAGGTGGTTGCGGCGGTAGTTGTTTGTGCACCTAGATGATTCCCAGATCACCAGTCAGGGTCGGCCCTGGGACGGGGACGAACCAGGGGAGGGACAGTCCCCAGGGCACAGGTGAAAAGAAACTTTATTCTTACATGAACCAGGCCTGCCTGCATCCACGAACATGATGTGTTTCCATGAGTCCATCGTCCCACAAGTATTGAGCATAATCGGGGGGGTGACGTATATGACTGGTCACCTCCCATCATGACAAAAACCAAGGGGGGGAAGAAAAACAAAAAACAAAATGCGGAAAAATGCAATGCGAAAGAGACATCTGCACAGCTTCATGCAATTATGCGTAAATCTTGCTGTCAATCAGATTTGCCGTCATGTCGGTCCCGTGATGGAACTCGTGTCAAAATCGCTCAGTGTAGGTGCGTATGCCTGACATTTTGCCCAAAGAAGATGGCGGTGGGGCGAGCTTTTGGAGCTTCACTCGCAAGGAGCGAGAAGACCGTGGAACCAAATTGGTGAAAATGCCAAATAATATTACCCGACTCCAGCAGGCCCCCAGATATGCGGCGCACCCGACACCCGATCCCATCTATCTCTCTAATGCTAACACGGGAGGAAGCCAGTTCCTTGTTGTACCTCCCACCTTGTTCTTAAAATGGCACAAATCCCAAAATGACAACCGATGCAACGCTAGTCCATCCAGAGATCCATCCCTGCTCAGGACCTTTGCCCCTCTAAACCTTCTACGACGATGACAGGATCCCCTCCTCTTGCATCTCGGCTTTGGTCTGGCGGATGATGTCTCCAAGCTCCTTGATGGTACCCTTGTCACGGGGAAGCGTGTGGCCCTTGGCGTGGTCGAAGAGATAGGCAGTGTCAGCGTCGCACATGTTGTACAGGGCCGTGGAGCCATCGACATAAGGATCCAAGGATCCGACTGGGGAGAATCGTCAGCATTCCCACGGTAAAGCAGGACGACACGTCACACGCGATCAACTTACTGATGTGCAAGGTCCGAGCCTCGATCCTCTCGTCCGTCTCGTCCGAGAGGACCAGGGCGTGGGTCTTGGGGTCGACGGGCGGCCAGCCGGCGAAGAAGATGCCGTACTTGAACGTAGGCTTGATGCCGGAGCGCTTGAAGCGACGCTGCTCGTAAAGCATAAAGGTCGACGCCACGGTGGCACCCTCGGAGTAGCCAATGATGCCGTCAAAGGGGCCGCGCTTGGCCGCGATATCGGCAAGGTACTTGATGGCTCTGTCAGTGCTGCGGTGCGTCGTGGCGATGCCTTCCCTCATAAGATCCCTCATCGTGTCCTCTGGAGTCTCGCACTGAGGGAAGTCACGGATACGGGCGAGGACGTCATCGCTGTGGGACTTCTCGACGTCCCTATCAGGCTCGATGAAGCGGTAGTAAGGAGGGGCGCCGAAGTAGTCCTCAAAGCCAGGGGGCGGCACAGCCTTGCAGGGGCCCTGAATGAAGTGGAATTGCGCGGTGCCGTCTTCGGTAAGCTCCTTCAGAATGGGGGCTGGAAGAATGTAAGTACGAGACTGTCAGGATTCAAGCCACCCGCGAAGAACCGCAGTGGCTCGTATGCGAAAACTAACCAAGTTGGACTTGCAATTTCTAGTGTGCGTTAGTGAGATATCGAAGATGGCATCGCGTCTGAGTACTCACGTCCGAGCTGCCGTAGGCTCCGGGAAGGCACAAAAAGCGCAGCATGGTGATGATCGGTAAGGATCTAGTGTGTGATGTGCGGGAGCGGGTAGAATACGGCGAATAATGACACGGCCGGGTGTCAAGAAGGAGATACCGGAGAGTGGGCGCGGGCGTATTTGTAGAGTTGTCTGGTAGATGGCTGTGACGGTGAAGGCTGTGATGATCTAGAGCGGTGTGGAGAAGGAAGTGTTGATGAGATTGACCCGGCCAAGGGGGGGCATTTTAATGAATTCGAACCCTTGAAACAAAATGCTTGTGATCCGTTGAACGGTAATCGGTTCACGAACGCAATCATCAGCTCTGACTTCCCATGAGACGGCGCAGCAGTTGAGGCGGGACGACGTCAAGACAGTAAGAGGCTGAGTTAGTCAAGCCCCAGAAGCTGGAACTGCACATCAAGTCGACCGTGAGCCGAGAAGCGAATCAGCAAGTCTTGAAACTCTGCACTTCATCATGATTGAGGCAATGTACTGCAATGATGGGACCAACTCGAACAATGGATCAGTTTGAGCTGTTTTCACTAGAGTTGGCGCAGATGCTGCACAATGGTGGGTTGAAGGGGGGGAGCCGAATGGGTGAGTGGATGGGTGAGCATTGGGCCTTGGGTCGGGCTTGGCTGGGTGTCCCGGCCCTTGGGCGAGGCAAGTGGACGAGGAGCAGAGTAGATGGAAACGCGAGACAAGCGCGGCGAGACGCCGCCACGCCACGCCACATGGAAGGATAATCGAAGAGCAATGACCGCTAAGGGGCTTCTTTGCAGACCAGTCTAGAAATTTGGCAGGCAGCAGCCGGTCTGAAAGGTGTGCCAGGCAGCCGAGTTTCTTTCTGGGCATCCCGAGATTCGGATCCTCGGTTGACGCGTTGGCGCTGCACTGGCATCACTAATAACATGCTGACGATGATTGGTCTTCAAGCCAGAACTTCGGTCCGAATCTGTCACCTAGTAGTCTTGAAACTGGATGGGAAAACGTCCGCGCGGGGGCGAAGCGTGGGTATGACGGTTTCGTCCATCTAACTTGCAGAAGCGGGAATGGGTGGGAAGGAAGTGTGCTGAACTGGAATTCTTGCTGGTGAGCGAGCGACGTCCTGTAGGCGCATGTGTCTGCAGAGAGAGAGAAGGAAACAACGTTTTGCAAATATTGTGTTTCGATGGAACACGGGCATCCTACAACTTAGTTGCTGACCTGATGAAATGGGTGGTAGGATGGGCTAGGATGATGGGAAACTTCTTGGCAGAGTTTTGCCGTATTAAGCATGCGTACACGCTACAGTGGATTAGGTTCCTGGGGGCAATCGTACGGGAGAGCAAGGTCAGGGAAAGTTGCCAAGAGGGAGACAGGAAGACAGAGAGAGATGTACGAGGTACGTGAGATATGTAGCGCTGCGCATAGTCCGGCAGAGGAAGGACAACGCAAATCGGGTGAGGTACAGGGACAAGGTCTTCCTCCCACCCTTCCTCTGTGTGTGAGTGTATGTGAGAGAGGCTGGCGCGTGTCAGCCCGTGGGCTTTGATGGTGTGGCCAACGGCTCGAGAGGTAGTGCGGATGGCGCGCGCGCGCGCTTACGATTTGGAAGCTGCCAAAGCTTTCTGACAGAAGCAGTTTTAGAAACATCCCCAACACCTAGGGTGTTGATCCTCTTTCAGCGCCGATCGCCGGCCGGGATAGGCTGCGGACGATGGGGGAAAGTATCCGAAACCCGAGTCAGCTCGGTTTCGATCTAAGATGGGTGGTGTGACGATCGCTTTTGGCCATGTGGAATTTCGGTACTCGGGATGCTTCAGATACATTGGAGGAAGTAAAAAGGTAGAGAGAGAAGGCTTGATGGAAGGATGTGGTGCGTACGTATGTCAATAACGTGTATGCCGGTTCCCCCTCGTAAGTGTTTGGGACAGTGTAGGACAAGAACGGGGTCGGTAATGCGGGTAACTCCATATGTGTGAGGTACGACGACCCGGCAATCATCACCTTGTCTTAACCTCATCCTCCCGGTGAAGACATTTCGGGCGATAGATCCGACTATTCCTGTTTAGGTCTGCTGCACCAGCACCTGCATGTGGTGCCGTTCGAAGGTGTGCATTCGCGTCCGCTGCGTCCGCAACTGCGTCTGGAGTCAGTCACCAGTCTATCAATAGGTCGATACCCATATCCAGAGGCTCGAACACGCCTGCGTCTGGCGATTGTGGCTGCATGTTTGGGGTCTGTACCTTCAACCCCTGCTTTCTTATCTTCTCCCAGGCCCCTGGTTGCTTTGCCCTACCGTCGCCCACTCGATCCCATTCGCTTGATCGTCTTGGGAGTCAGACAACGTTAAACGGTGCCCGTGGTTCTTACTCAGCTGTACATACGTTGACGACGCTGGAGCACAGCTTGCTCAGGTTGCCGACCGGTCTTGGTGCTCTGCTCAATTAGCCTTGGTCTGTTTGTTTGGTCGCGATAGGGACGAAAGTAGACAGGCAACAAACGCACGCCCTGACACTTCCGCCCGCCGCCATCACCATGAATGCCGGTGGTTTTGACACAAGACGCGCCTCTTCTCTGCAAACCGAACAACACACGAGCGCCGAACACCAGACGGAGAGGGTAGACGCGACGAGAGCGGATGAAGTAAGCAGGCACCGCCACGCTGGTTGAGTTCTCGCAGAAGCCCCATGATTCCCAGCAAATAGGGCCGGACGAATGGATGGATGCCCGGAGATGAAGAGGAAATCTGCACTACGCCGCATCATCTCGTCTACGGGCAGCAATGAAGATGCCCTGCCACTGTTTACACGGGCTCCTGAGAAGGGGATGATTCTGGTCCGTAAATGGCGGGGAGGGGCAGGGGCTCCCTTTCTTTCTGCCAGCATCTTGCAGCAGGTGCTCCTTCTGCCGGTCTTTCCTTCCCTTTTCGGGACTTGCGTCGTAATCATTGGATGGATGGATCATTGGATCGCCACTGCCTGCAGCAGTAGCGGCAACCTCCAGCAGTCGGCAGCTTCCTTGGCGTGAGATACCACCTAAAGCGTGCTCTTACATAAGCAGCAACGCTAGTCACACTCCGTACCTGTAGATTTGATAGTCGAGTCAAGTCGGGTCGGGATCAGCCGCAATGACCTCTTCCTCTGCGTTGCCATGCCGCTGCCGCCGCCGTCGCCACGCGCTGCTATGGGCGTTGCTGCTGCTCCACCTCCTTGGTGGCCATGTTCCGCTTCGCGGCCCTGTGCTTCAGTCCAAGGCCCCACCCCCCGGCTTTCTACCGGCAGTGCAGTGCAGTGCAGTGCACACAAGAAAATCACAGCACCTCCCACCACCATCTTCTCCACTCCGAACCACGCCATCGGGCCCCCGTACCGGAGTTCGAGTGTTCATTGCGCTGCCATTCGTTAGTCCGACTCAAACGTCCGGCTTCTGCAATCTGCATTGAGACTGCAGGCCGGCCTGGCTGTGCTGTTGAATCGCAAACAGACTAAGGCACACTCTGCGCAGTCAAAGACAATGCTGCTGCCTAGCAAAGGAGCGAGACAGTGTCTCCGAATCCACGGCGACCGATTGAATCTGCTCTTTGGGTTTGGGGGAACCACCGGACCTGGATCTCGCCGCCTCGTTTACTGCATATCCCTGGTCGAGCATTGGTCATACTTTCCATTCTCGTCGTCATCGGATTTACCAATTAACTCGCCAGTTATGCATAACTCCATGACACTTGCTTTTGGCAAGAACGACAGTAACCATACTCGTTCCAGGGAACAAGCCTCTTTCCTCGGCGCCACCAGCCCTACAGTACACCCTTGTTCTGCCGTTACTCGGTGGCCCCCCCTTGGTCTGGGGAAGCCATTCGGAATTCGCTACTGCCAGGGACTGCCGCTGCAACGCTGCTCCGTGTCGACCATGGGCAGCCCGGCATCGGATGCTCCCTGGCCCACTCTCTCCGGAGAGGCCCCATCTCCTCCCTGGCATGAACCTGGCATGCACGTTCGGGATTTACCTATCATCTACCCAACCGTCAGGCAAATCTCATCACACAGGCTAGTCTGTGCGAAGGACTCCGGCCGACTTGGCGATCTGATCACCAACCAGTCCCTTCCATGTTGACCACTCCGCGACGGAGCGAGCACCACCATGGACGATATTTGCTCATGGCCCGTCTTCAGCTAAAAACCCTACAGAGATTCCCTTGACGACCAAAAAAAAGAAAGATTCTTCACACTCACTCATCTCAACGAGGCTTGGTACGTACATCATATCAACCCGGCCTGCCCTCTTCCAAGCCCCAAACGACATCATATCTAGAGCACTCGCAGTCCGCCTTTCGTTTCGCCCTCTCACCACCTATCTTCCTCGCTTGTTCCTTTTCTTCTCTACGTTATCTTTTTCATCATTGCGAGGAACGCCCAGAGCGCCGGAACCTTCGCTATCACTTTCTTCTTCTTTTTTTTTTTCCTTTCGTTGGTTCGGCGAATGCTTGTAGAATAGAATCGCCAGACAACAGCGGCCTCCGCAACCCTCCTCTTCCGCCCTCGTCATGGCGCCTGGTGTTCTTTCCTACTCTTCTTCGGGCACGTCGCCTTCTGCGAGTCCCGTAATGATGACCCCGATCGATCACTCCGATACCACTTCCGATGGCTTCACCAGCTTGTCCGTGGGGCCCCTAGATGGCGTAGGCCTCAACATCCACGGACAACCCGCCAACGGTAGTGGTCACTCCAACGGCCACACAAGCGGCAGCGCCGGCAGCAGCTCGAATACGGCCTACACGAACCCCGTCGGTGGCAGCGATGCTGGCTTGAAACAGATGCCCATCGCCATTGTCGGCATGGCTTGTCGTCTGCCGGGCAGCGTCTCCAGCCCTGCCGAATTCTGGGAGCTGTGCTCCCGCGCCAGAACCGGCTTCACTCCCGTGCCCAAGGAGCGCTTCAACCACGAGGCCTTCTACCACCCCAATCCTGGCAAGACTGGAGCTTACCACGCCCAGGGCGGCAACTTCCTCGACGTCGACCTGGCTTCCTTTGACGCCCCCTTCTTCGGCTTGACCGAGAAGGAGGCCATTTCCATGGACCCCCAGCAGCGCCTGCTGCTCGAGTGTACGTTTGAGGCCCTGGAGAACGCCGGTATCCCCAAACACACGATTGTTGGAAAAGACGTCGGTGTCTTCGTTGGTGGTAGTTTCGCCGAGTATGAGAGCCATCTGTTCAGGGACAGTGATACGATACCCATGCACCAGGCCACAGGTAAGAGGCATCATCCCTGCACCCCGCATACCTCCTCCCGCTAACATGGCCCATCAGGATGTGCCCATGCGATGCAGTCCAACAGACTTTCACACTTTTTCGACCTCAGGGGGCCGAGTTTCACAGCAGATACTGCCTGCTCGGCCAGTTTGGTCGCCTTGCACTTGGCGTGCCAGAGTTTGCGTGCTGGCGAGTCCACCACCGCCATCGTTGGTGGTTGCCATCTGAACATGCTCCCCGAGTTTTGGATCTCTTTCTCGTCTTGCAGGTAAGCACATGCTGTGCACTCGGGTGCTTCTTCCCGTTGCCACCGATCCATGCTGATACAGTCAACTTCAGATTGCTCGCCGACTCAGGACGCTCCATCGCGTTCGACCAGCGCGGTACCGGTTTCGGTCGTGGCGAAGGCTGCGGCATGATTATCCTCAAACCGCTTGACCAGGCCATCAGGGACAACGACTCCATTCGCGCCGTCATCCGAGGCACTGGTATCAACCAGGATGGCAAGACACCCGGAATTACAATGCCCAGTGGCGCAGCACAGGGTATGTATTATCAGGATACTATCCCGAGCTATGATAATTATGATGCTAACAAACCCGTGCAGAGAAGCTCATGAGGCAGGTCTACAGAAACGCGGGACTTGACCCCAACGACTGCGGATATGTCGAGGCCCACGGCACCGGCACCAAGGTCGGTGACCCGATTGAGGCCACCGCCATCCACAACGTTATTGGCCAGAACAGGTCGACCAAGGACCCCCTCTTTATCGGCTCCGTTAAATCCAACATTGGCCATCTTGAAGCGGCCTCCGGTATTGCTGGGGTCATCAAGGCCGCCATGATGCTGGAGAGAGGCTTCCTTCTCCCCAACCACGACTTCAAGAAGCCTAATGAGAAGATCCCGTGGAAAGAGTGGAACATGAAGATCCCTGCCACCCAGAGACCCTGGCCCAAGAACAAGAAGTACATTAGCGTCAACAACTTTGGTTTCGGCGGCACCAATGCCCACGTGGTCCTGGAGAAGGCGCCATTCTTCCCTGAGCCCAAGAAGGACAGGACTCTTCCTGCCCCTGAAATCAAGAAGGTCAAGGGTTCCAAGAAGATTTATGTCTTGTCCGCCAACGACAAGAACTCCGTCAGCTCCGTCATGAAGAGCCTCGTTGTCTACCTTGAGCAGAGGCCTGAGATCTTCCAGAACGACCTTATGGACAACATCGCATATACCCTGGGTACGCGTCGCTCCATGCTTCCCTGGAGGGTTGCCATCCCTGCCCAGGACTCTTTCGAGCTCATCGAGACTCTTAACAGCGGAAAGGTCATTCCTGGCAAAGAAACCGAGCCGCTGAGAATTGGCTTCGTCTTCACCGGCCAGGGTGCTCAATGGTGGGGCATGGGTCGTGAGCTTTACGGCACATACCCCATCTACACCGCCGCCATCGACAGAGCCGATGAGTGCCTGAAGAAGCTGGGCGCTGAATGGTCTCTCGTCGAGGAGCTCAGCAAGGACCAAGAATCCTCAAGAGTTGGAGATGCCAACATCAGCCAGCCGGCCTGCAGTGCCGTCCAGCTTGCATTGACTGATCTCCTCCGTACTTGGGGTATCCGCCCTGTTGCTGTTGCCGGTCACTCCAGTGGTGAGATCGGTGCTGCGTATGCTGCCGGCATCATCGGCTTCGAGGCTGCCATGGCCATTGCCTACCACCGTGGTCGTCTTGTCCCCATCTTGAAGAAGAGGAACCCCGATCTGCGCGGTTCCATGATGGCTGTTGGAGGTTCAAAGGAGGAAGTCCAGCCCATGATCGACGCGTTAAAGCAGCAGCAAGTCAGGATCGCCTGCTACAACAGTCCTTCCAGTTTGACAATCTCCGGTGATACCGATGCTCTTGTTGAGCTCGAGAAGAACCTCGAGGAGAAGCAGATGTTCAACAGACGTCTCCAGATCGAGACAGCATATCACTCGCACCACATGAACCTGGTCGCCAAGGAATACCGCGAATCCATCTCTAATCTCCCACATCCCCAGACGACGGATGTCCGCTTCCACTCTTCTCTCTACGGCCATCAGATCGATGGCTTTGAGTGCCAGGCTCACTACTGGGTCAATAACCTGACCTGCCCCGTCCGCTTCTCCGAGGCCCTTGAGACCATGCTGGAGCCTGTTGGCGAACACAAGACTGGTGTCAACATGATCATCGAGCTGGGTCCCCACTCTGCCCTTCAGGGTCCCATCAAGCAGATCTTGAAGCACGTTGGAGAGCATGCGACCAAGATTCCCTACGTCTCTCCTCTCGTCCGCAAGAAGGATGCTGTTGAGTCTGCTATGGACATGGCCTGCAGCCTCATCACCAAGGGTGCCATTCTCAACATGGACAACGTCAATTTCCCCACCCTGAAAAAGAAGCCGTCCCTATTGACTGATCTTCCCCGCTACACCTGGAACTACCAAAACAAGTACTGGCAGGAGTCTCGCATGACTCAGATGCACAAGTACCGCAAGTCGCCCAGGAACGACTTGATCGGTCTCGAGGCCATCTACTCCAGTGATCTTGAGCCCACGTGGAGAAACATCATTCATTTGGACGACCTTCCCTGGCTGCGTCACCATGCCATCCAGTCCGTCACGATCTTCCCCATCTCTGCTTTCATTGCCATGGCTCTGGAGGCCTCCGCCCAGTGGGCGCAGCGCAAGGAGATGTCGTTTGAGAAGTTCGAGCTCAGAGACGTCTCTGTTATCAAGCCTTTGGCCCTCCAGGACGCCGATGTTGAGTTGACCATTAACCTGCGCCCTCATCAGGAGACTAACCTGACCGCATCTGAGACCTGGAAGGAGTTCCGCATCTGCTCTTGGACTCACGGAAGCGGCTGGACCGAGCATTGCGTTGGTCTCATTGCCCTCCATACCGTCGAGGCCAACGAGGTCGACGGTAAGGAGCAGAAGCTGGCGGCTCTTCGTGGTGCTGAGGCCACCATGAAGGCCAGTGAGGGCCCCGACGCTGTTGCCGTTGCTGAGACGGACATTTACGAGCGTCTCAATGAGCTCGGTGTCGGATATGGGCCCTCTTTCCAGGGCATCAAGGACTGCAAGGCGTCCAACAAGTACGCTATGGGCAATGTTTCCTCCTTCGACATTGCCGGAGACATGCCCAACCACTACCAGACCAGCACTGTCCTGCACCCTACTTTCTTGGAGTCTGTCATTCAGATGTACTGGCCCATCCTTGGCGCCGGCCGCGTCGACGTCAACACCGTCTACTTGCCCTCTTCCATTGGCAGAATGTCCATCGCTCGTGACATCACCGCCCTCACCCACACGCCGGGCAGCACCCTCAAGGCTTACTGCAAGGCCGACTTCCCAGCTGAGCCCCGTTCCACCAAGGTCTCTGTGTTCGCCACTGCTGAGAACAACGACCTGGTCATCGAGATCGATGACCTTACCATCTCTCCCATTATTGATGGCGAGACCGAGCTGGCCAGCAACCCCGCTCGTGAGCTCTGCTACAAGCTTGAGTGGGAGGATATTGGTAACCTGAAGTCGCTCTCTGGCAAGGTCAAGACCAAGATCAACGGCGCTTCTGGAGTCAAGGTTGATGCTCCTCTGCCCGACGTTGATGTCGCAATCATCCACGGCGACTCCAACGCCCAGCAGACGTTGGCAAACGGTCTCGCCATCGCCCTCGCCAGCGCTACTTCTAGACTCCCTGAGATGGGCGGCATGCATGAGGTCAATACCGAGGGCAAGTTGACCATCGTTCTCACCGAGATCGAGCAGCCCTTCCTCGCCAACCCCACTAAGGAGCAGTTCGCCGAGGTCCGTAACATGCTTGCCGGTGTTCAGGGCTGTCTCTGGGTTGTCCGTGGTGCCTACGATAAAGCCACCTCGCCAGAGTCCAACATGATAGTCGGTCTTAGCAGAACCGTCCGCTCCGAGACTGTTCTGCCCTTCGCAACACTAGACCTCGACGACAACAACCGGCTCGACGAGGATGACTCCTCCGCAGTTATCTTCGAGATCTTCAAGCTCGCGTTCGGGGCCAATGCCTCCTCCACTAGCGAGCTCGAGTTCATGGAGCGTTCCGGCCGCTTCTTCACTCCCCGCATCGTTCACGATGAGGAGATGAACGAGATTGTTCACCGGGAGACCAACCCTAGCGTCGTCGAGCTCCAGCCCTTCGGCAAGGACAACAGATACCTCAAGATGGAGTTCTCCACCCCCGGTGCCATCGAGACGGTGCACTTTGTTGACGATGTCGCTGCCACCCAGCCTCTCGGTGACGACGAGATTGAGTTCGAGGTCAAGGCCGTTGGCATGAACCTTCGCGATGTCATGCTTGCCAAGGGCCAGATCCCCGAGGCCAACAAGCATGCCCTTGGTGTTGAGGCCTCTGGTATTGTAACCAGAGTTGGCTCTGCTGTCAAGGCCCACAGAGCCGGCGACCGCATCGCCGCCCTCACCATCAAGCACGGTGCTTATGCCACGCGCACGCGCACCACTGCCGCTAACGTCATGCCTATGCCCTCCAAGATGTCTTTCGAGGACGCTTCTACCCTTCCCTTGGCCTACTGCACTGCCTACTACGCCCTGGTCGAGCAGGCGCGCCTCGGTGAAGGCCAACGCATCCTGGTCCACTCTGCCGGCGGTGGTATTGGCCAGGCCTCTGTGTGTCTCGCCAAGATGATCGGCGCCGAGATCTTCGTCACCGTCAGCACGGCAGCCAAGAAGAAGCTCCTGATGCAGCACTACAATGTCCCTGAGGACCACATCTTCTACAGCCGCAACACCACTTGGAGGGCTGCTGTGAGGCGCGCCACCCACGATGAGGGTGTCGACGTTGTCCTCAATACCCTGCCGGGTGCCGATGCTCTGAGGGAGAGTTGGGCATGTCTCAGCCGCTTTGGCTGCCTCGTCGATGTTCGCAGGAAGGATGGCTCTCGCTGCTCCCGCCTCGACATGGGCCAGTCTGACAACAACGCTTCGTTCTTGAGCGTCGACATCTTTGGGCTCGCCGCCGAGAGGCCCAAGCTCATGGAGAAACTGGTCGCCGATGTTTCCAAACTGTTGGCTGACGACCAGCTCCGCCCTATTGACCCCGCCACTGTCTTCCCCGTGTCCTGCATGGAGACGGCCTTCAAGACGCTTCAGACCACACAGGGTCCTGGCAAGCTTGTTGTCGTTCCCCATGCCGATGATGTCGTCATGGCCACTCCCTCCAAGGCTGCGAAGGCTCTGCTTAAGCCCGACGCTACCTACCTCCTCATCGGCGGTACCGGTGGTCTCGGTCGCAGCATGGCCAGGTGGATGATCGAGCACGGCGCCAGGAACTTGGTTCTCCTCTCTCGCAGCGGTTCCGCCACTGGTAAGGTCAAGGTACTCATTGACGAGGCCGCTGAGGAGGGAGCCCACGTCACCGTACGCTCCTGCAACGTCGCCGACAAGGCCAGTGTTGAGCAGTTGTTTAACAGCGGTCTCAGAGGTCTGCCACCTGTTCGTGGTGTCATTCACGGTGCTATGGTCCTTCGTGTAAGTTCCCCCCATACTCTATCCATACTTTCGCCGCAACTAACAATCGTACAGGACGTTCTCTTCGAGCAGATGAAGTTCAACGATTATACCTCGGTCATTGAGTCAAAGGTCCAGGGTGCCTGGAACTTCCACCACGCACTCCAGGAACGCCGTACCGAGCTTGACTTCTTCATCGCCATCTCCTCCGCTGCCGGGGCCGTCGGTAACCGTGGACAAGCCGCCTACGCCGCAGCCAACTGCTTCCTCAACGCCTTCGTCCAGCACCGTCTCGCCCTGGGACTTCCCGCCACCTCCCTTGATCTCACCGCTGTTTCTGACGCTGGCTACCTGGCTGATGGCAGTGCCGAGCGTGCCGCCGAGGTCGCGAAGAATCTGGGCTCCGACAGTATTTGCGAGGCCGAGGTGCTTGCCCTTATCGGCGCCTCCATCTCTGGCAAGACGTCTGTCTGCAATCACCACGTCATCACGGGTATGCGCATCACGCCTACCATCCAGCCATTCTGGACGCCCGACGCCAAGTTCAAGGCCCTTCGTCTGGCGGCCGAGGAGCTCGCCGCGGCCGAGGCTGGCGCCAATGGCGCCGTGTCACTCAACGCGGCTCTCAAGGCGTCGCGCAGCGAGGCCGAGGCTATGGAGGTCGTCTGCCGCGGCCTGGTCGAGAAGATTGCCGCTGTGCTTATGATGGAGCAGGATGACCTCGATGTCACCCGTAGCTTGTCGCACTATCCTCTCGACTCGCTCGTCGCCATCGAGATCCGTAACTTCATCACGCGCGAGTTTGAGTCCAACATGCAGGTCCTCGAGTTGTTGAGCAGTGGTAGCATCCAGACCTTGACCAAGGCCGTTTGCAAGAAGAGCAAGCTTTGCGTTGGCTTTGACTGGAGCAAATAGAGGCTGAGAGAGGTATGAGCAGAGCGTACGCGAGAGAAACGTGCATCATACAATGAAAACATGACGACGAGTAGTGTTTATTATTAGATTGTTTTGGCCTATTCAACGGCTGGGGGACGATATAATCGGGAGGCGCTCATGGGAGAGCGATGTACTCTTATCGGAACGGAGACGGAGGATGACGAAGACATGAGGATACGGAAACAGTCAAGACGAGGGGGCGGCCGACAGAACATGGAAGTCACACGGGACACAAGGGCGACCAGAACCACAATTCTGCGATTTCCTTTTACTTGTTGTTATGAGTGAGTTATAACAGTTTGGTGTTTAGTCAACGTGTAAGACGCTATGGAGACTTGGGACTCGTGGGATACGAAGACTGTAACGATTAGATATGAGTTGAAAGGAACGGCTGGATGGAAAGGCTGAGAAATGGATATTTCACTGGGGGATATTGCATTTGGGAGTTATCATATCATCTTTATTTGTTTCGCTGTGGTCTGTCGTGTTTTTCAACTTAGAATTACTTAGTAGTAGCAGACTTTCCTTGGCAACAAATCTATTTGCTCATTCATTAATCGTGTGCTCCTTTTGCGAAGAAGCTCTTGGGGGTGATTTTTCTGCTGCCTTGATCGCGCAATCCAAGCCTCATTACTCCCTAATGATAGCAGCTATTCACTATTTGATCGTCCGAGACTCTTTGCGGGAACCCAGTCTTGATAAATATTCCACGAATCGCCCGTCGTGTCATGCGGAAATACGCCCGAGTCTGGTCCATCCATCGGGGTCTTGAGGCAAGCTCCCGGTCCCTCGCACCTGGTTAGAGGGCCGCGTGGGCGCTCGCATCCTCATTGCAAATCATGGTTTCTGAAAGTGTGCGGCTACTGGTGTTGAGCGCGGGCTTTTCCACCACAATGTGTGCCTAAAAAGTGAGCGGAGGGGTGGGGGATGGATGCCTCCTGGAAAGGCTACGGGTTCAGCTTCTTGATAACTGCCTACGTGACTACTGGGTACGGCAGCGCCGATTCCCGTGATTGGCTGGCGACGGGAGTCGTCTAGCTACCTACTGTTCCTAAATGGAGAGTTCCGACATCGTCACGGATGCGGGCATGACGGGCCCCAACTGGCAGAGGTATTGCTGCTGTCAACGATTCTTGGCAGTGGAGGAAACAATAACCGAGATATAGAAAACGCTACGAATTTCAACTTCCGAGCCGACCCCCCCCCCCTCTTCTCCTCCCCAATCAAAACTCTGGAGCAAGTCTTTTTTCTCCCCTTTTTATTTGATACATACAAGTAATACATTTCATCCCCGCCCCCCTTTCCGCACGCATAATTGTTCTTTTTTTTTCTCTCTTCTTTCTCTTTTACAACTTGGAGAAGACAGTGGGCACGCTCCCGCCCATTTCGACGAGGGTGCTCTTGTTCCTCACCCAGGCCTCGAGACCCTTGCGGCCGTTCTCGACGCCGACGCCGCTCGACTTCCAGCCGCCGACGGCCATCTCGGCGGGCGACTCGCCCCAGGTGTTGATCCAGGTGATGCCGGCCTCGAGGCGGGCGACGACGCTGTGGCACTGGTCGACGTCGCGGCCGAAGACGCCGGCGGCGAGGCCGAGGTCGGTGGCGTTGGCGCGGCGCACGGCCTCGTCGAGGGTGTCGTAGGTGAGGATGCTCATGACGGGGCCGAAGATCTCGTCGCGGACGATGGCCATGTCGTCGGTGCAGTCGGTGAAGACGGTCGGCTGGATCCAGAAGCCAGCCTGGTAGGCGGCGGGCAGGCCCTTGGGCGGGGTGGCGCCGCCGACGAGCAGCGTCGCCTTGTCCTCCATGGCGCCGCGGCGGACGTAGGCCTGCACCTTCTCGAGGTGGGTGCGGCTGTTGAGCGGGCCGAAGTTGGTGGCCGGGTCGAAGAGGTCGCCGGCGCGGACGTGGCGGACGCGCTCGAGGACGAGCTCCTCGAAGCGCTTCTTGAGGGCGCGGGGGACGAAGACGCGGGTGCCGTTGGTGCAGACCTGGCCGGAGCTGTAGAAGTTGGCGAGCATGGCGCCGTCGACGGCCTGGCCGACGTCGCAGTCGGGCAGGACGATGAGGGGGCTCTTGCCGCCGAGTTCCATGGTGACGTACTTCATGCCGGCGGCGGCGGCGCCGGCGACCTTCTTGCCGGTGCTCACCTGGCCGGTGAAGCTCACCTTGGCGATGTCCGGGTGGGCGGTCAGCTGGGCGCCGACGTCGCCGGCGCCGTAGACGACGTTGAAGACGCCGTCGGGCACGCCGGCCTCCTTGTAGACGGCGGCGAGGAGCTCGGCGTGCAGCGGGGTGAACTCGCTGGGCTTGTAGACCATGCAGTTGCCGGCGGCGAGGCAGGGGCCCGACTTCCAGAGGGCGATCTGGATGGGGTAGTTCCAGGCGCCGATGCCGGCGCAGACGCCGAGGGGCTCCTTGGTGGTGTAGGCCCAGGCGGAGGTGCGCAGGCGGAGGGACTCGCCGTTGAGGCCGCCCGAGGCGACGAGGCTGGCGTAGTACTCGAGGACGTCGGCGCCGGTGACGACGTCGACGTAGCGGGTCTCGGAGAAGGCCTTGCCGGTGTCGAGGGTCTCGACGGCGGCGAGCTCGTCGTTGCGCGCGCGGAGGAGGGCGACGGCGCGCAGCAGGACGCGGGCGCGCTCGGCGGGCGGCGTGGCGGACCACGACGGGAAGGCGGCCTTGGCGGCGGCGACGGCGGCGTCGACGGAGGCCGGGGACGAGGTGTGGACGGTGCAGATGGGCTGCGCCGTGGCGGGATCGACGGACTGGAAGGTGCCCGGTGATTCCGAGTCCGGCTGCGGCTTCCCCGCATAGAAGGTGTGGCGGTCCTGCTGCTTCGGCAGCTGCGGTGGTGCCATTTTTATTTTTATTTTTTTATGATAATGAATCCTTTGCTAGTGTTTGGAAGGAAGGGAAGGGGGTGGGGGGGAGCGGATATAATTCTTAGGAGGTATCCGTACTCATCCGACGAGCATAAGCTCAACAAAGGAGGGAGGGTATAATGGAATGTGCGATGGACAGTTTGGACGGGGGAGTGCCGGGTATGGAATGTCGAACGGGAGGGGAGGGGTTCGGACGGGGGGTAACAATACACGGAGGCCGGAGGTAGTCAGGCTGGGAAGGAAGTCGAAAAGTCCAGAGACCGGAGTAAGATCGGGATCTTGACGACAACGGGGGGCCGGCCTTATCTCGAGTTTACCTTGACCTAACGTGGGTGGCTACGCAGTTGACGTACCTTAGTACCTAGGTATGGTACGGGCAGACAAAAGCTGGGACCAGCTGGCGGGGGGGGGGGGGGAGGAGGGGAGGTCGCAGACTCGTCGGGACGCACCCCGGTGGGTCCGTTTCTGCAGCGGTGTGATGTCATGGGCTATAGTAGTACGTCATTGGCCCAAAATCCACACGGATGCAACCCTACTCCACAGCCTGAGATACCAGGAAGGATAAGAACAATTGCTGCGTTTTTTGAAGCAACGGCGGTGCAAAGGTACGTGTAGAAGTACCCAGGTACCCGAAAGAAAAATGGCCTCCACTTGAAGAAGTTTCAGCCTTGGGGTCAGACCTATGGCGACAAGAAGGCGTTTTTTGTTCTGCATCTTCATTTTTTTCTGGAGACTGTCTTGGCTGCATTGCTGCTGCTGGCGTGACATGGATCAATATTTGACGCAGGACCCGGATCTGATCGTTGACAGAGAAAGAAAAAAAAATCGAACGATGCATCCCAGTCAGCCGCGGGCAATCGGCACAAAGATACGGCGGACATTAGCGGGAGAGATAGGGCCAGATGCGGATGTATCTGCATGGGAGCGATATCAGGTCAGAAAAGATAGAACAAAAAAACAAACGACCTATGCTCAACAGCGAATGAACACCTCTCGCAGTACACACGTTTTTCACGACTGCGCCTGCCGACTGACTCTACTCTACTCTCCGTGAGCAATCGTGGTTTAGCGAGAGTTCGTCGGATCATCCTTGATGGGAGAATCTGCAATTGACATGACACAAGCACCGTTTCTTTCCTTGCTGGTGACCCTTGACCGCACCGCATTCTGCAAAGTGCACTATCCGCTGATGGTGATATTTTTTCCCAGCCCCCCTGCCCAGTGATGAAGAGCCTGGAAGCTGAAAACCGGCCAACAGACGACTAAGGCCAAGGGGTTGTCTTGGTGCGCCTGCCCACCCATCCCGGGGCACACGAGTCGGCGGATGCCCCGGATAAGGCCGAACGTGGTAGACGGCAGCCAGTCAACTTGCGCCACCGTCTCGACGGCGCGAGAATTGAGTCGTTTGTCGTTGTCGGCATCGTCAGGCGGACAGAAGTTGCCAACATGGGGGGGATAAGACCCGAGAGCTTAGCGCGGGTCGCACACGGCAGTTTGGGGAATGTCGGCCGCAATTATTGCATGTGCTTTGCATTTGCCTGAAACCAACGGCAGTCGAGTGACTATTATGGCGCGGTACGTGGGTTACCGAGTGACCACCCCTGGCGCGCCGGGCAACACACCACCAGGGAGAGTAAAGAAAAGAAAAATCTTGAGAGTCGCGGTCGGTAACGACGGTGCTACGTTGGTTCGATGCGGTTGACAAGGGAGAAACGGAGAGCGCGCGCTCCCAGCATTCCTCGTGGGGCACCGTACAAGGTGATGGGGAAAACCAAAACGCAGCTAAGATTGGATGAGGAAGATCAAGGACAACCAGGCAGTAAAAAAAATAGAAAAAAGTCGAGACGTCATCGAGCAGCTGCGGCACTTTGATTTTTTTTCTCTCTCACTCTCGTGTCTGGAGCCTCTGGCCATTATTCGTAATTGTATTTCGACGTCGGACAGTTTCCACCAGGTGGATGTCGCGGAAAGACTTGGCAGCCACAAGTTTGGGCGTGTACGTACCTACTACACCAAGCACCGTTTATCGTGGTTGACGCTGCTGACACAATTGTTGGCTGCCAGCTGTGCAGAAAGCGTTAGTCCAGCAGGGACCCCCTACCCTCCGCCGTCAGACCAGTCAGGAAACCTGGAACTTTGAAAATCCGGTCCTGATGTCTCGCAGGGATATCATCACGGACAAGGAAGGGACTAACTGTAGCCTGCAGGACCGGTGGATAATGGGGGCAAGAAGGACTGGTGTAGGTATACCATGCATGTATGGATACTGCGTAGTCGGCTTAGTGTACGTACCTCGCTGCGCCAGAAAGAACACGCAGAAGGGAAAGAGAAAAATAAGAACAATAAAAGAAGGAACACAGGGGAAACCTGCCATCAACCCCATTGTCTACCTAATGAGCCGCCGCCGCCTCCCGCTCTGTTCCCGGCCCCGGTTGTGGGTGCCGCGTCAGAAAGTGCGGCGAGTCAGTTGCAATGCCTTCAAGACCCGCTTCCCTCCCATGGACCCGCCACACATTTTCGCGGGGTCCGTCTCCACCGTCCTGCGTCTTGGCTGCACCGGCGCGAAGAGGTCCCTTCAGGCTTCCCAAACGCGCCGGCTGAACTTCGAGAATGTCACGGTCGAGCTACTACCTATCTCCCTCCCTCCAAGGATGGGTCTCCTGGGGAGGCCCAGTTGTCATTGATCATAGATAATGCGGCCGCATATCCACTTGAAATCATCACAGGACGGCCGTCTCGAGCTCTCCCTCTCTCTTTTATTCTACTC
This sequence comes from Colletotrichum navitas, assembly GCF_030913465.1. NCBI lineage: Eukaryota > Fungi > Ascomycota > Sordariomycetes > Glomerellales > Glomerellaceae > Colletotrichum > Colletotrichum navitas. The sequence goes on from NW_026850663.1 coordinate 46,820, forward strand.
CCATCCGTGCCCTCGCCAGCCCTCCAACTCTATTTGATCCCAAGATTCCTCCAATCTCACCAAAGATCGCCCGCGCGTTCTTCAGCTGTCTTACCCCCCCCCCCCTTGTTCGTATAAACCGACAAGCTACCCCTCATCCCGATTTCGCTGGCCCGGCGCCCGCATCCCCTCTTGCTTGAATACCCTCACCCTCTCACCCCTCGATCCGCCAAAATGTCCACCACCCAGCTCCCAGCCTCCGATGTCGACCGCTACGACTATGTCATTGTCGGCGGCGGCACCGCCGGTTGCGTCGTCGCCTCTCGCCTGGCTGAGTCCCTGCCCCAGAAGCGCGTCCTCCTAATCGAGGCCGGTCCCAGCGACTTCATGGACGACCGCGTGCTGGACCTGCGGAAATGGCTGAACCTCCTCGGAGGCGAGCTCGACTACGACTACGGCACCACCGAACAGCCCATGGGTAAGCTCCTTGTCCCTCCTTTCCACGTCCTCCCTGCCCCGTTAGCCCGTTCCGAGTCGCCGGGCGGCGGTAGATTGACCGCCGAAACTAACACTCTACTCTTACCACCCGCAGGCAACTCTCACATCCGCCACTCCCGCGCCAAGGTCCTGGGTGGCTGCTCGTCGCACAACACCCTCATCTCCTTCAGACCCTTCGAGTACGACCTGAAGATCTGGCAGTCTATGGGCGCCAAGGGCTGGACCTTCCACGACTTCATGCGCATCATGGACAAGCTGCGCAACACCGTCCAGCCCGTCCACGCCCGCCACCAGAACGAGCTCTGCCTCGACTGGGTCAACTCGTGCAGCTCTGCCCTCGACATCCCCGTCCTCCACAACTTCAACAAGCACATCACCCAGAACGGCGCCCTGAAGCAGGGAGTCGGCTTCTTCTCCATCTCCTACAACCCCGACGACGGCCGCCGGTCCAGCGCCTCCGTCGCCTACATCCACCCCTTTCTGCGCGGCGAGGAGAAGCGCCCCAACCTGACCGTCCTCACCAACGCCTGGGTCTCCAAGATCAACGTCCGCGGCGACACCGTCACCGGCGTCAACCTCACCCTCCAGGACGGCTCCAAGCGCACCGTCACCGCCCGCGCCGAGACCGTCCTCTGCGCCGGCGCCGTCGACACCCCGCGCCTCATGCTCCTGTCTGGCATCGGCCCCAAGCAGCAGCTCGTCAACCTCGGCATCCCCGTCATCCATGACCTGCCCGGCGTCGGAGAGAACCTCCAGGACCACCCCGAGTCCATCATCATGTGGGAGCTCAAGAAGCCCGTGCCCCCCAACAAGACCACCATGGACTCGGACGCGGGCATCTTCCTCCGCCGCGAGCCCCCCAACGCCGCCGCCAAGAAGACCTTCTTCAACCCCGACGGTATCCCCGACGGCGACATCGCCGACGTCATGATGCACTGCTACCAGATCCCCTTTACCCTAAACACCGGCCGCCTCGGCTACGACGAGCCCAAGGACGGCTACGCCTTCTGCATGACCCCCAACATCCCCCGCCCCCGCTCCCGCGGCCGCCTCTACCTGACCTCGGCCGACCCCAGCGTCAAGCCCGCCCTCGACTTCCGCTACTTCACCGACGAAGAGGGCTACGACGCAGCCACCCTCGTCTACGGCATGCGCGCTGCCCGCAAGGTCGCCGAGCAGGCCCCCTTCAAGGACTGGATCGCCCGCGAGGTCGCCCCCGGCCCCGCCGTCCAGACCGACGAGGAGCTCAGCCTCTACGCCCGCCGCGCCGCTCACACCGTCTACCACCCCGTCGGCACCACCAAGATGGGCGACGTCCGCAAGGACCCGCTCGCCGTCGTCGACGAGCGTCTCAACGTCAAGGGCCTCAAGCGCGTCCGCATCGTCGACGCCGGCATCTTCCCCACCATCCCCACCATCAACCCCATGCTGACCGTCCTAGGTGTCGCCGAGAAGGCCGCCGAGATGATCATCGACGAGGCCCAGGAGACCGCCCGTCTGTAAAAATAGAACAAAGATGAAAAAGATTCCCGCCAGGGGTTTACCCAGGCAGGAAACCATGTGAGAAGGGAAATACCTTGAAAAGCATTTGTTGTCTATATTTTGTTTTTTGTCTACATTTTTTTTTTCAAGAGTTAGCTATCAGGCATTATACCAATGATATCATGACTATATACAGACCAAATTGAAATAGTTTTCTCTTTCCCCTCTTTGTCCCCGAAATCGTAAATCCGATAATCCCGCCCTCTCGTGTTTCGTGTATTTTTTTGGGTCACTTTCAGACCCTTTAGCTCCATCCATTACCACCCCCATCAGATACTGCTGCCGAGGTGCTCCCGAGCGCGAAAGTCCACATTTCTACCGCCGTGCATGAAGAAAATTTCAGGCCGGGCCTCGCGAGGCGATACCTCGCTCCTCACTCGTCAAGCTACGTTCCCGGGGGGGGGGGGGGGGGGGTCCAGTTTCGTCGAGCATCGATTCGCTGTCCGAGGCGTTCCTACACATCGCCACTTTTTTTTTCCTCTCTCTTTTCTCCCAAGGGTCTTTCAAGGGGTCCGTTACGAGGCTTCGCTCGTTCACGCCTCGTTCGGCTGTCGATATCATTCGCGGAGGGTGGGGGCATGACCAAAAGTCTCTTGGAGGCTTGGCAACCCCCCTTTCGGCATCCGACCTCCGACCTCTTTCACTCGACACTCAACGAACGTCTGCAACCCTGCAAAGACTGGACTGAAGAAAGCTGCACATGGATGGATGCGCGTGTGTGTGTATGTGGAGGGGGGGCAAAGTGTCGACCGTTTACGCAGTCCCTGATATCGGTATCGGGGATTTCTCTCTCTACGGGAGCACGCCGATCGTCTACTCTTCAAAGGGACGGTATTACCCATAACGGATGCGCCAGAGCCGATGATTGGTCCGCGCCCTGCCGGTCCTTTTACAGTCAGTCAGCGGAGGCCGGTGGAGGTATGCGGCCCGCCGGCGGCGAAGTCCGGCCCGGCATTTCTCGGAACTCGTTCCGATCCGCTGGTAACCGGGCAATGGCATCTGTTACGCTTCCGCGCTGAGCGGCTCGTGCTCCAAGACTGGGGCGGTAACCACTTGGTCCCCCCGAATTAACCAGTCACAAATTGCAGGATTCTGCCCTCTCCGTTGGGAAGAGACCCCGTCTCGAGCCCCGCCCAGGTTGCAGCGTCCGGGTGTGTACCCCGACCTCGAAAAGCTTCCCACTTTGCTTCGTCCGCGCTCCGGCTCTCGATCGAGATATATGCGCCCGGACCTCCAGGTGGTCCTCAAGAAAGAAAAAAAAAGAGAAAAAAGCTCCATTTGTAAACAAGAGGTTGTGCTAATTGGTGGCGTCCTCGCATAGGGATAAAACGAACGCCGACCATACTTGCCGATTTGGCTTGGCATCCATTCGACGCCAGGTCCGAGCAGATCATAGGAAAGATCACATTCCACCAGAGAATCGTCCGGGAAGAACTCGGGTACGCGAACATGGGCTCAGTGGCCTCGACAGTCAGAGCAGTCGACCAGCAAAGACGGATAGAGAGAGACAGCTGCCCGGCTGGTCCTGATAGAAGACGCCTTCAACAAACAACTACGGCGTGAGTTTGGGTACTCTTTCGCGGCGACAGCGTGGCAGCGGAAACGTCTGATTTTGTTCCTCTAGTCGATCTCAACGACGCTGTCATGGGGTGGCTGAATCCTCCGAAAGAGAGCCGGATTGGAATTTTGGCCTCCGTACTGGAGCGAGACATCAGGTGCTATCTTGCATCAGAAGTCGATCAGTCGTTCCAAGAAGATCTCTTTCCCGCACACGCTGATTAAGACCACGTTGTCCAGTGTTCACTTGACCATGCAGAGGGTATGTTCCTCTGGGCGAGGCTCATGGTGACTTTTCGAATGTGCCGAGCATGACCAAGGCGCAGCGCCTCGACTCTGCCGTTAGACCACCATCGGAAGACCTGGACCGATTGGACGATATGTATTGGCGCATCAGGCAGCGACTTCTATCGCATGACATCCACAGCAAGAGCCTTGACCAGAATGCCCTCACCTGGGCAGCGCATTCATCGCTCCAATCACCCGAGCTAAGAGACGCCATCTGTCCTGAGGGCTGGGACATGGACGGCGGCGGTACAACCACCCGCTTCGATCACGCAGTCGTTCTTTCTTGCTGCGGGCTGATAGAAAAGGGTGCGCACGGCACGTACCAGTACATCCATCTGACGGCTTTAGATTTCGTCCAGCGGAGCGGTCTGATTCCTCCGCCGCCCGAGGCCAAAGCCACCATGGCAGGTCGGTGCATCTCTTACCTTGCCTTCAGCCTGCCCCAGAAACCTCTGTCCGGAGATATGCACAAAAGCGCCGACCGGATCGAAGTACGACGAAAGTGGCCTCTGCTCCAGGTCTCCGCCGCGGGATGGGCGTCACTAGCAATCGACGCCCTCATGATGGAAGACTCGACGGCTCGCAAGTCAGAAGTCGTGGAGGAAATGATCACACTCGGTCTTCGATATCTAAAGATGGGACTCGGCCTGATGGTATGGATTGAGTCACTGTATACCCTTGGAGTCGCAACTAGCCTTCTTGGATATCAAAGCTCGAGTCAAAGATACAGCCTTGGAGGGAAAGTCTCGGGTTCGAGTCAAACCACAATCTTCTTGCAGGGTTTGGAGCGCCTCATGGAGGATGTGAAGGCAATGCACCGAGAATGGGGACCATCACTAGAGGAGAGTCCTGCCGAGATTTGGAGGGACATCACGGCATTCACAACAAGCAAGTTCCTCGTGAAGACAAAAGCAGTACAGGTCGAGACGCTTACTTCTGACTTACGTATATCCGGGACTCAAGACCCTGAACTCTCCGTCAAGCCTACGTTTTCAACCAGCACGACTTCACCCGACGCTTCTCTCCTTGCTAACCTCGGCATATTTCCATCAAAGTGAGTAACTAAAGGTGTCCTCACGTCCCGTGCGTGAACGGCCTACTGACGTGTCGTGGCCCAAAGATACTTCAGAATGGGCTGGAACGAATATGGGGACATACCATGCTGTAAAGATAGTGGCACCATATCACGTCCAAAATTCCCATTCCAACAAATTCCCAGGTGTCCCCAAACGCTACAAGAGGTGCAAGATACGTGCATAAGGTGTTTCTGGTCCGAAAAGATGGCCAACGACACAGCCCAACAAGTCTTCGTCTCGACTTCCACGCGACACGACGCATAATCTGGAGCCCGTTTTGCACGTTTGGCGCGGGCTACTCCTACGAAGTATTCTGGAGCCCAGACTCGAAATACCTCGGCTTTTCCGACGTCACCGCTTCTGGAGATATCTGCTTGGCCGTTTTTGACACTTCAGGCGGATTTGCCTCTGGTTGAGCGCCGTCTCTGGTCAGATACGCGTCCCTAAAGCCTTGTTTAAGTGTTATGCTGGCTTGCTTCCAATTTCATCCAAAGATGCCTTTGTTGTTGTTCCTGGAAGGCCCAGACGTTATGCTGTGGCGTTTCCAAGACGCAGGTTAGTTTCCCTTTTCCACCCCTTCTCTGCCCCGGGCATGTTTCGTGGCAATCGATCAAGGGCTAATAATCACTCTTCCTCTCACAAAACCATTCGGAGAAGTTCTGCTCAACCGGCATGTCCGCAATGAGGGTACACCTAGCCAAGTCCGATTCCAGGGTAGAATTTTCACATTGTGGTACATCGGTCGCGATTTATCACCCGGGCAGACAACTACCAGACCTTTTTTTGCCTGCCTTCCATTTCAGAAGACAGGATGACGACGACGGTGTCGCAACAACGCTCTGCTGAATGCGATGAAAACGCCAACCACTCTAACAAGAGGCTTCGCGTTTCTTCCAAGGGCGGGACCACAGACTTGGCTGTCAGGACTTCGTCGGTTCTAAAGCACACCCCTTCAAGCATATCTACCTCAACTGCAGCAATTCTGAGGACAGATGGCCGTTCTTCCGGATAGCTTGAAGTAGCAGTTCTTCAGCGAGGGGAGAACCCGGAGAAGATCTCGTTGGTGTACAGCACCAACGGCGATTGCCAGTCAACGCCGCTATTGAGTCTCCCGACCTACATTCCTGCACGCTCCGCATCTACAACGCTTTCGATTTCGGACGCCAGCAAAGAAACAGGGACCGGTACATGTACTCTGGTAGTTGATTCTGCCTCTCGAGTATTGCACTCAAGTGACGAACGGGGCGCGGCTGAGCACTTACCGTTGGTGGTAAAGAAAAGATGTTCGTGCATTGAGGGCCGAAGACCGTAGGGACCGTTTGGATTATCACAGCGGAAACGGGTCGTATATGGGCGGAAATCGAAGTACGGTGCTGGTCGGGGAAATTGGGGTTCCCAGCAATTCTCCCCAACACAGTACGTCGCTCATCGCTCCATCATTTCATTATCACACATTCCTAGCCATCATCAAGCCGAGACCTTCCCGAGTATCCACAAGCTAATCTCCTACGAAGAGGGAAATGAACTACGATAGAGTCATTCGTTGCTTTAAAGGCCGCTTAGCAGGGCCCAGACCTGAAGTGTCTAAGGCCATCGCTAGTAAGTAAGCAGCCTCACTGGGCGAGCCCCGAGAGTTATGAAAGAGCAAGGCCCGTCTCTCGCTCAAAGTAAGCATCCAGCCGGTGCAACGCCGCAAACACACGATGAGACCACAATCCCCCTCCCTACCCCCCTTTGTCAGACCAGCGGCCTGAGCAAACACTACACACCTGAATCCCACCAACCCCCGAATGCAACCCCATTCTCCTCGACCGCCGGATCCTGGCGCTGCGTCTCGGCGACTAGAGCTGGGTGACCCAGATAGCTGAAGGGAGTAGAGAGCGCACAAAACAGTCGGACCGCGAAAAGAAAAAAGAAAAGAAAAAACACGCCGGGGGGGGGGGGGGGGGGAGGGGCAAAACAGGAGGGAAGAAGAAGGAGGGAGAGGAAGAAAAAATGAAAGAAAAAGTTGGGAGACGTGCCCCCCTCATCGTCAAGTTCTCTCTTCGAAATGTCACCTTGTCGTCGTGATTGGCTGCAAAATACGCCGCGGAGCCTGGACCGCAGATATTTTTTTTTCTCTCTCCCCCCCCTTCTCGCTCCCTCGTTGGTCAGGACTCTCGCTAAAGCACGGAAGCATGTCGGCGTGAGGCCTGATTTAATCTCTTCGCCCCCTTCTCTCGCTTCCTCTGATCCTGTTTTCCTTGATGTACTCCGTACTTTTCCCAATTTCAGAAAAGAAATTTTTTTTTTGTCTCAAAAGTCGTCCATTGCGGCCTCTCTTCGACAGGTAGACGAGAGATACCTAGGCCCCCCCCCCCCCAACCCGCCTCATCCTGAAGAGGCATACGTTTCGCAGTGTACGGGGGACCATAGTACGGGCTCGACGCGCCACCTCCCAGACTAAGAAAAGGACACTTCCAGTTCGGGCAATGTTCTGCAGTCTGGCGTGCACATGCGTGGTGAGAAATTGTTATACCACGCAGGTGCCCCTAGCCGTGCTGGGAAGCCACCCGGGCTGTCGGCCGCACATCAGATCGGCAGCCCTCGATCTGATGCCATGCCGACGTAGTGTAGGACAACTACCAAACCCAGTCTCCAGGAGCGGGTAGGGTGGGAGGAAATAAGGATTTCCGGCGGAATGCCATGTTAAGCGTCAGTCGCCCACCGCCCCGCCCCCCGGTGGGGTGAGGTGAGTTTCTTCACTGGATTAAGACGATCGGTACGGATAACGGATCTAGACCGCGGCCCATCACCGGCCTACGGTCCGAGGTGCCGGCTGAACCACAAAACGGTGTCATTCCCCCGTAGTCGATTTCTGTTTCTGTGTGCTTTCCACCTAGTCATGGATGGGTGAGTTCTCCATTCCACATGACGCTGCCCCGAGACCAACCCCCCTTCATCCCCGGCTTCTGTTTGCGCCCCAAAACCCCCATAGAAGTCGACCGAGCGTCAGTGTTTGTGTTCATGTGAAGAAGAGAGGCCTCGGGCGCGCGGGGTCGCGGGACCGGAGCGTTTGTGGGAAAGGACACAAACCAAAGCGTGTCAGCGGGTCAAGTTTCTGATGGCACCAATAGCGGGATATGAAGCATACACCCACCCACCACCGGTATATCAAAAGGAGGTCCTGGAGGGCACACGAGCAGATTCCTTAAGCAGCGGCCGCTAGCACTCCCACTCTGCTTCGATTGGGGGCGAAATGTCCTCTGCCCTAGTTGATAACTCTTTCAACGGGGCCTCGGTGTTGAATGTGGATTAGAATCGTGCGCCCGCACTTGCGATGCCCGAGGAGCGGGACTGGGGGGGCTTAGTCCACATCTCATACGCACGCACGGAAGGCGTGAACGCCACAGAGGCTACCATGCTATCCGTTGCAGGGTCGTTAGGACTACCTAGATGGGGATGCGGCTCCTAGACGGGTGACTGCATCCGCCTCGCTGTAGAGTTTTATCTGCAGCATGTGCGGGTGCTCTGGAGATGTTGCATGACCACCAGGGGTCAAAGCCTCGGCCCAAGATATCTTTGTAACCGATGACAAAGTGTTGTCCAGATCTTTGAGAACCACAACACTGCAGGTCATCGAGGGGCGCAAGACGGCGTAGTGGAAGGCTTACTTGCACTTGCCGCTTCGGCCCACTCCTGAAGCCTTCAACTGGTCCGGCAGCAGCATCCTGTTTTCGTTGATTGGTGTAGTGGATGGTCCGAGGTAAGGGCTTTGGGAACAGAGGGACGTCGCATGTTGCATCACACACAGTCCGTACTTTTCCCTTGTTTTGCTTGTGCTTTATGCCAAAACTCGTCAACGTACTGAGGCACTCATACTCGAATCACCGCTTGGCGTCTTGTTTGTCTTGAAGACAGCGACAAATTGACCTATCGGCAGCAACCCATCGCAGTGGCTGTAACGTCAAAAACACCATAATCATGGCTGGCGATGCGCATCGACGACACATTCGCATTGTGGAGTAGCTACGGGCGATGGGACGATGAGACCAATAGATCTCCTATGATGAGCACGTGGGCCATACAAGAGACGGTATTTTTTGACCCAACCCACAGCTGAAGGTGGAGGTTTGCAGCCGGCTGGCCGCGGGCTCCAGGACCCTGGGCAGAAGAAAGTAAGGGTGGCAAAGGCGGTCTTGCGACTGCTTGCTGATTCTCCCCATCGTAACGCCTCTCGCGGTGGAAAGAGGGGGGAGTGGGTTGAGGTGAGTGAGCCAGACGATACATACATAGTATGGTTATATCCGTATATCCGTATCATTTTCTGACAATTGACGGGCAGGAACCAGTAAATGTGATTACTGAGATCTCGTTAGTCGATGAGTTGGTCGAGCAAGTGTCGTTCAGAACTTGGTGCATTCTTACTCAGCAGCACTCGATGGTCTCGCTGATTGTGGTTGCTGGCAAACCCTACAGTACATGACTTTCCTCGCACCGTGATTGGGCGACACATGAGTCCGATTTGCCTGAGATACGTACCCGAGGCGGTCCCTCGTCGGGTCGTGATTGTACAAACTAAAAATGGGCCTTCGATTAGGTCACCTTCGTAGTCCGAGGAGATGGGGATGGAGGTTCCACCGACCGTGTTTTATTGGACCCTGCGCTTTTCGACATTGGTCGCAGCCGAGAGGCGTTGAGGGTGTGCAGAGAGAGATATGGGTGGAGAGGTGATTGGTATGCCGAGCAATGTGTGCAGCTGTAGCTTGTAGACCCCTACACCGTAGGCGCATCTCTATGGACGAAGTGCCAGCATGGTTTGGCTTGGTTGGGCTTTGTTCGTCGTCGTGGCACGGGCATCCAGCCGAGACGATGGCCAGTCATGGCCATGGCAAGAAGCTTATCTTGTCGCGACACAGCCGGGGTGGGACGTGGTGGCTGATAAAGGAATTTGCGCATGTGCTCAATAGCCGCTTACGGATGGAAGGAGGGAGGGAGCTCACTGTAAAAGAGGCTGGCACTCTATCTGTGCCGAGCAAGCCTCGATGCTACGCTACATCGAGGACGATAGCAGCGCGGAAGACCAACCATCTAGCCGTATGCCTCGGGCGTGCCGGATGCAAGCGAATGGACAGGTTCGCGATTGCAATGGCGAATGCGCCGAGTAGCGCAAATGTACTTTGAACGAGTGATGCTGATTCACCGTTTATGGATATGACGAGACAGACTGCAAGTTGCGTCGTGCAACGCATACCTCACTCAGGCCAGACAGGGTTGGCAACGCCTTCTTCTGATGAGACGCATGCCCTCAGACGCGGCCCACTCTCCTTCCTCCCCAGAATGTTGCGTTTTGCCGGGCCCAGATGGGGTCGAGGCGAGTATTCATAGGGTGAAGGTTTTGTGCGACAAATCCATCGAGACCCAGAATTGCCATTCAATGGACAAAAGTCTGAGAGCCGCACCCCTGGGTGCTAGGTCGGAAAAAGAACGAGAACATCAGACCACCAAGCAGCACGTTCGTCTGTCCAGTCAGAGTGCCGTATCAACAAGGGTTTGAGGCCTACCTCGTCAAAGTTGAGGCTACGATGATGGAGCAGATGCTAGTGTGCCTTCGCGACGTGGGAAGGTACCGGTAGTGTGAGGTACGGAGTACTAGTAGTAGAAAGGCGGAACGTGGTGTTGATGTTTAGTGTTGTTGCAGCCGGCCGAGAAGTGCCATGCATCATGCATGGGGTTTGGTCGCAGCGAAGGCCGTAGAAGGCAGGATTGGCCGAGACACGGTTGGAGCCGCCTGCAAAATCGAGAGGAAGAGGAAGGAAATGGCTGGGCTGGTTGCCTACGTACCCCATATGGATGGATCTGGGACAACCCTCCCTGACGGCTCCATGTACTCCGTCCTATTCTTGTTATGACTGGGTGACGGGGGCTTGTCTGGAATGCCTGTTCAACTGCACATCTCCCAGCTACCGCAGCGAAACGACAGCGGTCAATAGTAGGGGTCCTCGGAGGAAGGAGCATGCTGCGTCGGCAACTCTCTCCCTCTCATTACCTACTACCTATGCAAAACGCTCACTTAGTCACTCCCACCAGCGCAGAAACATATCGTCGCTTTCGACTCCAGCTGCTCCAACCTAACCCAACATAACACGACCTCGAAGGAGGGGGGGACCCTGAAGGGGGCAAACCCCGGGCTGCGAGACGAGTGGGCACACCATCGAGCGCGCGCCTCGACGTCTAGCGTCGGCGACCATGTTCCCTCAGCTGTTGGTCATTCCGAATCCCCTCCATGCCCACTTGCTGCTTCTCCATGACTGTAATGCCCTGCGGGCGGATGCCTGCGGGCGAAGAATCATCATGTGAGGATACACAGGCACCACCTGGGCCCAAGGGCACCGCTGTTCAAAACCTAACCCGGAGACTTGAATTGGCCACGCACGGTATTGTAGTCATGGCAAGGAGAGTCCCAGTCCCGTCCGTTCAGAGTCGCAATACACGCTATCGCAGGGTGCTGCTATTGCTATACCGGCAGCGTGCCAAGAAATCCAAAGTGTCCCTCATGTGGCTGGCTGGCACGGTGATACGGTGGCACCTACAGGCTACACCACCGGCGTCATAGAGACGAGGGTTTGCTGCACCACTTGATTCTGCTACTGTGAGCCAAGACCGTCCATTCCAAGGCACCCCTCATTGCCCCCACTCCCCCCGTTGCTCCTTCCACCTTTGTCTTTGCAGGCCAGGCCCATCCTTCCTGAACATCAAGGCTGTTGCTGCTGCTGTAGCAGAACATAAGAAGGGTTGTGCTCTGCCTAGGTAGGTAGATTTCCATGGCTTCCAAAGTAACCTTTTGTAACATTATTTGACGACATGCAACCGAGCTCCGTCTGTTTCGTTGCGTTGCGTTGCGTTGTGTTGCGTTACGTAGCTTGCGAAGATGGCCTTAGCAATAGCCAGGAAGTGATGGATGGTAATTGGTTTACTTACCATGTGCAGCGTACGCGTTGCGGAGGGTCAGTCCCGGTATTCGGCACGGATGCACCAAGGTAGGTACCTCGATACAGCTCCTCCAGTCAGGTTCGAGAATGCCAGTGCTTGCAGTCGACCTGATGTGCCGAAAGCGCCTTTCCCGGTGCTGTGTGCCTGTGTTCCTGTCAATACAATACCTACCTCCCCTCCAGGATGCCACACACACACACACACACACACACACACACACACACACACACACACACACACACACCTCCATCTTCCGGTCTCGAAGACATTTGGGAGCCCTTGGTCACCACCCGTACCGTGGTTGTACCCTTGTACAGTAGTACCCTGGGAAACAACGAGACCGCCCGCAGATTGCTGCATCTGACATATCGCACGCAAGCAAGCAAGCAAGCACATCCCTGGTCTTGAACCAGGTCGCGCCCTGATAGATCCATGCCACTCTGCAGCCTCTCCACTGCCTCGCCCCCCCTCCCAATGTCTATACCCGTCCACCTTCCACCACGCCTCCTCCCCTCCCACTTTCCATCTCATCATATCCTGGTCAATGTTCGAGAGAGGCAACGTCTCTGTTCTGGCCATTCTTTTTCCTAATCTACATGTATTTTGACTTTCCGTCTTTTCCTAGACAACTTATCACCGCCCAACTCCCGCAATCTCTCAATTGAGCCCAGTCGTTGTCTGTGCTTCTCTGCCTTTCTACTTAACCCAAGAACCGACTGCTCGACCTCGCACATAGCTCATAGCTCCGGCAGCTCGCAGAACATATTCTCTACCTCTAGGACCTGCACACTCGCGCACCAAAGACGAACTGACCGACCGGGCAACTGTCATTGCGTCATCCCGACCAGCCGGACCGCCCCCCCTGTCGCTTATCTAGGCCACGACCCAAGTCCCTAGCCGTAACGCGACTAAATACGACAGCTGCGCCGTCCCTACACCACTACCCGAGCGCATCGCACCGCACTACACTACCGACTTGTGTTCACGCAATTGGTGACGGTTCCCTCGCGGGAAACATCAAGACTATGAAATACGGCCAACAGCTCGAGCAGGAATCTGTTCCGGAATGGAGTCTCCGTGGGTTGCCCACTCAATGCCCTTCCGGTTTCCCGGTTTGCACGTGAAGACGCCCGGCTAACCGGTAAATCCCGCCACCAGATAACGTCGATTACAACTCGCTCAAACACGAGATCAAGGTTCACACGACCCGTGACCAGGCCACCGCAATCGCCATTCCCGGCCATCAAGACTCCGCCCTCAAGCGATTCGAGGACAACCTCTACAACGAGCTCTGCCAACAGCATGACCGGGTCGACCTTTTCGTGTCCAGCAAGGCTGACGAGATTTCACGACGACTGCGTGAGTGCCCCAACTCGGAGGGAATGGCAGCAGTGGGTTCGATGGGCTAATCGGGACGGATAGAGTACATATCCGACCAGCTCCAGAAGCTGATTGTCAAATGCGCCGAGGATGGCGACCATGTGACGCTCAAGCGCCACCGTAGGTTCGCCAAATACGAGAGGGATCTGCTTCGCTGCGGGGAGGAAACACTTGCGCTCGCACGCTTCATAAACGCTCAAATCACGGCATTTCGGAAGATCACGAAGAAGTACAAGGTATGTTAAGGCCCTAAGCATGTTTTGCTTTGGACCAAGTGCTGAAACTCTTGTTAAGAAATGGACGGGATCTCCCACGCTCGGCGCGCGTTTCCGCGAGAGCGTTCTCGCCAACCCCAAGAGCTTCACCCGACGAGACCTGAACAACCTCCAAACCCGCTACGAGGAACTTCTCAATACTCTGCGCACTTCCATCCCTCAGATGAGCGAGCCCAGCTCGCCTTTCTCGGATGAACTGGTGCCCACGCGTCGGGGTTCCGGCGCGGACGATTTTTTCTCGCCGCTTCCACCTGCCCGTCGGCAGCCTCGTCCTGTCGCGCAGCAATGCCAGCAGCAACAGCAGCACTACTGGAACGAGTACGATGACGGAAGCGAAGCAGGCGGGCAAGAGGACGAGTACGCCATCTACATCATCCCCGACGACGACGTGAGCTTCCCGGGCCTGGACTCGATGCGAGCTATCCTTGCCGCACCCTTCCGCCATGCCAGGAGATGGTTTTCGCAGCGACAGGATCCCGCGGGACAGCGATTGCTGGGAAACGCTCCGTTCCTGGAGAGTTACGGCGGTATTTCGGCTCTTGGTACCGATACCGACGACGAGTATGCCAGCTCTGATGGCATGCCTACGACGGGGTATGCCACGCACTACGCCACTTTACCGAGCGTTAACGAGCAACACGTCAGAAGGTACCGCGAGCAGGTCCTGTTCTGGGGTACTATCGGCTGTTTTGGCGTCTCTTTCCTGCTGCTCCTGGTGGCCGGCATCCTTATCTCAACTGGCCGCCACAAGCTCCGCGCCGAGGTGGACGCCGGTGTCACGGTCGGCGTCGTGGCCAGCCTATTCAGCGCCTGTCTTGCCTTGGGCATGTCGCTCTACCGCCGCGACGACCTGGGCGTCTGGCAACGCGTGGCTGTCTACAGCAGCTTCTTTGCGGCTTGTGCCCTGAACGGAATGCTGTTGATCCTGGTGGTAGGAAACGCGACGTAGCCGCCCCTATTATTGTTTCGTTTGAGTGGGCTGTAATCCCCATGTCGGAATTTTTCCTATGTCTTTTGATTGCATCGGCGGCCGGGACGGCCGGCACCCGAAGATTGGGGAGCGTCTTTTCCCGTCTTGACATTTTGTAGGACTATGGAGCGGGGTGAGGAATTTTGACAGGTTTCAAGAAAAAGTCCTGGGGCGTTTGTTGGTTGTTTCACTTTATCAATCTTGGGAGGATTTTCTTCTTCTTTTTTTCCCCTTTCCTTACAACAACCAGATCCTGGCGGCATCACTGCTTGCTTGTCTTCCCAGATACCATACCATACCATTACCCTATATTAGAGCCGGGGTAGGCCTTTACTTTAGTCTGAGTCACCAAATTGTGTATGGAAAATAGATGACCATTCCACAACACCACTGTTGTTCCCTTCTTCTTTTTTGTCTCTGGTAACTCCCCTCGAACCCGCGTACGGGCACGGTTCCGGACGGGCTTGCACATGATTCAGGACATGATGACGCCAGGAGGACGCACCACCACCAAGCCCCCTTTCACAATGGATATTGTGGATAAATGCATAAGTGAACAAATGGAAAGACCTTCTTGGACGTCATTTTTGACCTTTGATGTCTTTTTTTCCTTCCCGATTCGGCCGCGAGCAGATGACGCCCGTGGACGTGCTGCTCCCCTTGGCAGATGCGAACCCGGCGCTGGTTTGAAACCAGCCCGGAGAGCAAGAATAAGAAGGATGAGAAGACAAGAAGAGTTGGGAGGAAAGGGGCGAGGGGGGGGAAGAGAGAGATCATGCCATGTTGCGCTCGGCTAAGGCTGTTGGAACGTCAGCGACGAAGGGCCACCCCAATTACCTCCCCCTTTGCAGCAATTATTTTCCCCTGTTTTGTCCCCCAACCCACACACACACACACACTCTCTCTCTCTCTCTCTGCAATCTAGAACGCCCTCGTCTCAGCAATGGTCGAACTCGGCGGCAGCTCGAGCCGAACATTTTAATTCCGCATTGGCACAATGCGCAAAGAAACGCGGGTTTACTTCATAGCTTCGGGGTGCAGCGTTTCGTCAGATACTGCTCTGGACCGTTTGACGCAAAAAATGAGAGCAAAAAGAGGGGGAGGGGCGCCTGGTCCATTCTCTGGTCAAAGCGGCCAAGACGACGCTTGGAGGAAATATGAGTCAAGATGTTTGAAGAAGGGCTTCAAACTCCAACAACAATGGCGCCTTGCGTGTGAAGCGTTGCGTAGCTCAGCCCCCATGTAGGCTAGACGCCAAAGCCCGATCACGAGCGACTACGAAACCACACCAGCAAGAAATGTTTCCGCCCACGGCCTTGACAGCACGCATGCCTTCGTATATACCAGTCGACAAACGTATGAGGCTGGAGTGTTCGGGAATGTCTGCCCTTGTTGCATGGATTTGAGGCAGACGCCACTACCCCGCGGCATTCCCCACCGCATGTATTGCGTCTACAAACTAGCGAAGCTCGCGAGCTATTCTTCGCCGCACAGGGCTGAATATTCTCCGCCTTGCTCTTGCTTTGAAATGCAGTTTTTACCGGCGTGGCAAGAAAGGCAGTTTGGGTCTTGAGGCTCGCAAAGCTCGCGGTAGCCGGAGTGGCAAACCAAAGGGTTCGTCGCAAGCCTTGTCCACCAGACCCATACTGATCGCATTGGGTATGACGACATGCTCTCATGCGATGGTGCCCCGTGGTCAGCATAGGTTGCGTTGTGACAGTAGCTTACACGCTGGAGTTCCTTTCGAACTTTGCGGCCCAAAGCTCTCTGGTCATTCTCCATGATCCCTCGCGTCTTTGATCAGAATTCGTCATTTTTGTGTACAACAGCTTCCAGACCGAATTGGGATATGTCCACGGGCAAAGCGCCAATGCGGGAGAATCAAGTCCCGGTGTAGGTCGGGCTCAACGCTCGATCGTATCTTGAGATCTTGAAAGGCTTTTTGTCGCCCTGCGAGATCACGTTGTCATTCAGGAACTTGCAAGTGTCCGCATGTCCTACTTCCAATGGTACACCTATGGTCGTTAGCTCCTGGAATTGAGTTGGGAACTCGAGCTCGATGTGGGCTTACTTTTTACACAACGTTGCCCCGCTGCTCTTAGCCGCCTGGACTCTATCGAACTCTTCCAAAAGCCAGCCTAGCATAAAAAAAATCAGCGGTTTGCAATTGAAAAGGGCGCAGCATGGATCCGTACGGGAACAGGCCCAGCGCTTTGTTGTGCTCTCGACGCTCTGCCTGATCTCTGCCATCATAGACTCTGCATCTTCCAGCAGAGCCTCGTAATGGAAAAGAAGCTGCATTGCGTGATATTGCGCATACGGCCAAACCAGGGCGCAGTTTTCCAGAACCTTTTCACGGTTGGAGTAGGCATTGAAGATACCATTTGAGCCATCCATCACGAGACTGATGGTAAACTTGATGCCGGCGACGGCCTTCTTCATCTCCACGTCCGTTTCTGGGTCTCGGGCAGGGGTGTCGGGTCTATTGGTGTAATAGAGAAAGGAATAGAAGAGAAGACAGAAAAGGCTGTACGATGTTAGCACCTGGCCGGCGGGCGTGGGCCAGGACTGACAAACCTTGCACACAAGGCGTAGGCATTGAGATTCTCGCTCCAGGTCTCGGATCGGGTAATCAAAGCCTCGACTAGGTGTCTCGCGGCTAACTCCAGCTGGGCAAAAGAGTAAACGCTGGGAGGTTCGTCGGTCTCCGCATTGGCCGCCTCCCAATTTGTGGCATAGCCGATAAGGATAGCCGCCTGGCAAGATCTCTGAAAAGTGCCGACGCGCACTGAGGCCGGTATTGTGACGGGGTACCGCTTGGTAATCTTGATCGACTTGTTCCTGTCGTTATCCCAGACGTAATGTTCTGTGGGGAGGAGGTCGTCTTCGGAGGGCATTTCCATCTGAAGCGGGGCCCATAGCGTTGAGGCTTGCAGGTGGGCGATCCTATACAATAAGTAAAAACCTAGGTACCATGGCCCAGGGGGCTCTTACTTGTCCATGATAACGAGCACCCACCAAAGCGCGCGATTCTGCTCCTCTTCCGGGTCGGCAGGCGTATCCTCTTCCTCCTTGACATATTTGCCGGGTCTCAGATTCAGCACCTTGCCAATCGAGGCGGTCTCGCCGAACGTCTGATAGCAGCGAGTGATGTCTCCGTGTCCTAGCTCGAACAGGGCTAGGAGAACACCGCACTGAACATGCTCAATATTGGCCTTGGAAAAGGCTTTCTTCATGGCCCACATGCGTTTTGCAGACTGATAGAGCGGATGGCTGAGCATGGCTGTAGACGAAAACTCGTCAACATTCCAAATGGTCAGTATGTGAATACACAGGATGAGCAGGGCCAGGCCAGGATCGTTGGGGTTGGTCTCGAGCTGAGCGGCGGCGCAGCGTCTCTGCCAGACTTCGGGATGGATGACGACGAGCCAGGCGTTGACAGTGCTGAAGTAGGTATTGACGGAAGCCTTCCAGTCGACGCCATGACTGATGAGGAGCTGCATGATCTGATCAGCGGTGAAGTCGACCTGGTTGAGCCATTCAAAGGCTGGGCGTGTGTCGTTGGGATGCTTGTAAGCATTGCTCGGGGAGCCTTGCTCGACGATGGTGAGCGAGGGAGGATTAACCACAAAGTCATAGCAGCAGCTGGTGGCGAGCCTGAGTTCATGTTAGACATGATGAGACCTCTGGCGGACGGGTAGAAAGAGGATTTGGCAGGCTTACCTGGTGCATCTCGAGCAAGCAGGCAGGCCTTTGTCGCACTTCTTCTTGGTCCTGGTGCATTTTTCGCAGGCGCGGTGGGCTCGGAGCGGGGTATCGGCGGGAGATGGATAACTGGAAGACGACGACGACAAGTGACCGGTATAACGTGAGCCCGAGTTGATGTTGTCCGAATCCTCGGACGACGGCGTCTCGGCGAGCCACTGAACCTGTCTCGCCATGTCGCGAGATGGTCTTATTGAGCGGGAAGCTCAGCGAACAAATATGGGAAACACAAACGCAGAAATGGACGCCGGCTTGGGCGAGAATAATTAGCCGCGAGGGAAATCCAGTGGAGTTCGCGATGAGGGCGGGGGCAAACCGCAACGTGACAAAAAGAGATATAAAAAAATGGAAAAAGAAAAAGAAACCCAAAAAAGGGACTGAAAAACCACTGGGGGAAGCGTGAAAAAAATAAAAATAAAAAGAAGAAAAAAGAGACAACTAGAAGGTGTTCCCGACAGAACGGTCTGCCAATGGTGTCAACAGGCAACAGATCGGTCGCCTGAAATGGCCCGGCTCGCTCGCTTTGCAAAAGTGAAAAGCAGAAGCGGTTACAACAAGGCCCGTCAAATGGCAACCAAGTCTGTCGAGACAGGTCTCGGTCCTTTTGACGACGGGGGGAGGGGAGAGAGAGAGAGCTGGTCGGGCTGAGGAGTAATAAGGTGAGGTAGGAGCTATAGTACCCGACGGGAATACACTAGTGCTGAAGCTTGCCCACGTCGCGATGCAGATACTCCTTACTAGTGCCGCGTGCTCCACAGGCCCAGACCTCTTTTTTTTTTTTTTTTGTGGCCAAGAAGGGCATCGAGGGGCTTTACACCTGGTCGACACCAGTGATAACGAGCGGTGCTGGGGGGACTTGAGGGGACTCGAGAGGGCGGATCTCTCTGGTCTCCAAGCGGATCCTTCCTCGATCCAGTCTTAATCCCGGTCCCGATGTAACTGAGCGCCACTGAAGAGGTAAACACAACGAAGGCGAAGACGCCGAAGACGCAGCCCCCTGTAAACCCCGTTGTGCCGTGTTACATGAGAACAGATGTGTGCTCGTTTGCCATTTGCCTGAGAAACGCATGTCGGGCTGAGGAGTAGGGAGGGGGGGCAGGGCAATTGGGGTCTAACATGTGCTGGCTGCTCATTTTCCCCCATCATCTGATGCCAAGCTACCTACATACCCAGTAGGGTGTTGGGTGCCCTGTTGCGTTGCTCGTTGCTTGTTGTCGGTTCGCCTCAGGGATACTTGCCGATAGGATGACTCGAGGACCATCAGGGGCCTTGTCAGGCTAGCCCGTGATTGATCCATCCAGAATTTGATTTACCTAATACGGTATCAGGCAAACCCGTTGAGGGAAGAGAGTTGATGGCTGGGGTGATCCGAAAAGTCGGGCTCGACCGATCAGGAGCATGTTCAGGATGGACGAGGAAAGAATGGAGGCAAAAGGTGAATAAAAAAATGAAGAAGAAAAAAAAACCGACCAAAAAAAACTACTAAAAAACTAAACCCTTGAGTACTGGCAAGATTCAAGGAGTACACAAGTACAAAAAGTATGTACCCTACCTACCTAGATATCTATCTACCTAAGGTACGTACGATGTACTACCTACCTAGGTACTATGCAGGGAACGCAAGGTGCTAAGGTAGGTAGGTAGGCACTTGTTGTGTATGCTTGCTTCATCGGCATCTATCGTGCTTTCTCTCCACACTCTAGCCTGCCCATCCGTCTCCCCGGCCGCCTCCCCCCCCTCTCCTGCCTGCCGCCGCAGCGTAGCTGCCCCGCTTGCCTGCCACACTGCACCGTCTCTCTCCATGGTTCATCTGCACATAAAAGTGGTACGTAACGCTTGGGCCCTTCGGCTGATCCGCAGTTTTGTCTGGTCAGAGACAAGCTTCCTTCCGCATCTGGACTTGGGGGCTTCAACTACGCAGAAGTGGAACGAAGCCCGAACAATCACCGCTCGCAGCCAGATCTCGTTTTGCCATGTATGCGACATGTCTCGGGTGTCCCAGATACTGCCTGCCTGCCTGCCTGCCTGCCTGCCCGCCTGCCTGCCATCCATGCCGTCTGGCACGTTTCCATGGTTGAGGAACCCAATCGAGTTTCCTTATTTGCGCCGCCTTCGCTCCCGGGACTTGCGGAACAATGAAGACTCGCATCTGTCTGTCAGCAGCCCATGTCGCTGTGCGCACCCCCTCATGTAAGGCTGACATGGCGGGTAAGAAACGCTCAGCATGCCCTCAACTAGCGCCATCGAACAACGTCCGGCTAACGTTACACAATCTTCCAGTGGCTAATCGTACACAGAATTGGGGGGATCACCTTGCCGTTGTTGCCGCCTCTGTGCGACCGACGTTGTTGCTCGCATTGAAGATTTGTCAGGCGGTCCAACTCGAGGCCGGCCGCAAGTGAGCCAGTCGACTGATGCAAAGCACAAAGGAGCCGCGATTAACCATTTCCTCTTCAATCGCCTCGTCTCTCTGGGCATTGGCCCCGCAGGCTGGTCCACAAAGTTTTGCAAGGTCGGGGAGAGGGAGGAAGGCTCGCCGTGCGGACCGCCGCGTCCACGTGGATAGAATGGTACTACGGTCGCCAGGGATCTCTTGGTTTCTGCTCAGCCTTTCTCTCTCTCTCTCTCTCTCTCTCTCGCTCGCTCTTGTCGCTGACGTGCGGCTTTGGGGGCCGAAAAGTGCCTCGGTCAGATTGCTAGCTCTACCGGCACCGGGCCCGGCACCACCGAGACACGCAAGCCGGGTGCCGTTATCTGCCTCGGCTCTTTTTCATCGGGTCCCTTCTCCGGGCTAAAGTAGCCCATGCACACCCGGACCGTTTGCAGCAATTGAGTGTCAATTGCACGGTCCTCCGAGCTCGGGTACGGCTATTTGGCCTGCATGTAACTGCTTCTGGCAAGAGCCCGCCCCTATACAGAGAAAAAGAAAAAAGGGTCAAAGCTTTTGCCCCATAAGTTATAACAGCACACTAACAGATCCCTCTATCTAGACGCCAAGGTCTCTTAATCTCTCTAGCAACTAACGTAACTTTAGAAGAAAAAGCCCTACTAATACACCAAAAAAAACATAGTAAGATGTATAGGATCAGAGATTAGGTTTAAGGCTAAGGTCAGGGTTGGAGTTAGAGGAATGCATTTTCCGAGAGGTAGTTGAGGAAGGGAAGAGGGAGTTATTAGTGTAGGGGCCAAATAGCCGTACTCTACAACGCCCAGATCCCGATCCAGGACCGCCTGCAGGACCGCCTGAGGAGCAAAAATCCCCACGTTTGGTGCTCGCCGATTGAGTCACCCGCTCGGATTGATAAGCCAAGTATACCACTCCGCCCCAATGAGAACCTGAACAGCAGCCAATAACCGCCAGCTTCCTTCCAATCAGTCGACTCCCGAATGGTACCATATTGCGCTGCGCTGGCGAAACCGAAGAAAGCCCATTGACCAACTGCTTCACTGTCCAGTAGAGTTTGCACCTTGGGCTAACGAGCCAAGTGTACTGTAGGTATTTAATTTGACCTCTTTCCCGACCTCATCCGTCTATCGTCCTTTTTTTTGTTTTTTTTCCCCCGCAAGGGCCCCCGCCTTTTGCCATTTACAATCGTTACCAACAGTCGCCCAGGATGGCCAAGCCAGCAGCAGCAGCAGCAGCAGCAGCAGGGTTTCACATTCGCCCGGGCACCTCGGCTGACTTGCCGGCCGTAAGCGACGTCTACATGGCCTCCTTCGGCAACGACTGGGCGGTCCAGAAGGTGTGCCCGCGCCGCCGCGAGTTCCCGGACGACTGGCGCGCCTGGTCCCACCGCTTCTTCTACGCCCGCTACTGGGGCCCGGAGCAGCAGATCTTTTACGTGCTGACCGTCCCGGACCCGTCGTCCGCCGCCGCCGCCGCCGCCGCCTCCGGCGAGCGGGTCGTCGCTTTCATGTGGTGGCGCCGGCCCTACCCCACACCCGAGCAGAAGTCGGCGGCCGAGGGCCCGCTCACCGTCCGCGGCTGGCTCAAGCCGGTCCTCCTCGGCCTCAACTCCCTTTCGGGGTACCTGTGGCCGCCGAGGTGCGCCGATCCGGCGATGGCGGACATTTTCGAGGACACGCACATCGCTTCGGACCCCATCAAGAACGACCCAGAGCACCCGAGGCGCAAGAACGCGTGGTACCTCTCGACGCTAGCGGTCCACCCGGAGTTCCAGGGCAAGGGATACGGGTCGCTGCTTGTGAGGGAGGGCCTGCAGCGGGTCGACAAGGAGGGCGTGCCGGCGTGGGTCATTGGCCTCGGGGGCGTCGAGCCGTTCTACGAGAGGCTCGGTTTCGTCGTCAAGGGGCGGGCGAACGTCGGCAGGCTGGCGGACTGGGACGGCGGCGCCATCATGTACAGGGAGTAAGTAGGACGGAGACCCTGCGGACCGGGCCCGACGAAACGAAAGATGCCACGGCTGTGACGCCTTTATGAGGAACAGTGAGACGGGGACACAGG
Organism: Colletotrichum navitas; assembly: GCF_030913465.1. Lineage (NCBI taxonomy): Eukaryota > Fungi > Ascomycota > Sordariomycetes > Glomerellales > Glomerellaceae > Colletotrichum > Colletotrichum navitas. Next base: position 69,587 of record NW_026850663.1, read on the forward strand.
AGTAGAAGGCATATCTAGATAAGGTACGCCTACGGAAAAAGCATTGCGCAGACGGGGCATAGATGATGGGCTTGCATACCCACACATGTATCTGGAGTTGGATTGTGCCATTCAGGAAGAACCTGTAGTGTAAAAGCCAAGCAGGCAAAAAAGTGGGGGGGGGGGGGGGGCCATCCATCCACGGGCGGGCTTTTCGCCCGCCCAAGAAGGCCACCTTTCGGGTCCGAATTCGGGCCCGAATCCAGGTTCAGGTCTAGGGTCGTCCCCGTCCTTGGCACGTTCCATTGAATCACATTGCTTCACGTCAGAAAAGAGGAACTGTTGCGTTTTCCCCTGGCCCGATGCTTTTTTTTTTTTTTTAACTCAACTGCGTATTTATTAGGCTGAGCTATCTAAGCATTCGAAGCCTTTTGTTTGCCGAGAGAACAGGTGAAAGAAGCGCAAAGAAATCGTTGTCAACAAGTAAGGAAAGTTTGGGCGTTCCACAACCCCTCGCCAACCCCCTCTCTCTCTCTCTCTTTATCACCCATCACCCCCATCCGTTATCCTGCCATACTTGCTTGTCCCTCTCCGCTGTTGCTTCCAACCCAAGTTGCAAGCCGGATAGAGGCGAAGACGGACTTGCAGAAAGACGAAGAAGAATTGGGGTCTCGAGAGAGGGGAAAGCGCAAAAAAAAAAAGAATTTGTCGAAAGCCAAAACCGAAATCCAACGCCACTTTTCAGAACCGCCACCCACCCCAGCCTGCCTACTCCTGGATCCTGTGGAAAAGTCCCAGACCGCTGCCGTCCGTTATATATCAGTACAGATGCCATTCCACTCCTCACGCTCAAAACCACCTCCACCACCACTGGCCGACCAATACCTTTCCGATCCGTGTATGCTTTGTTTCCCGTGCATTCAAGCTCTCCGACAAGATCCTGAAAGAAAAAGCGAAGGTTGCCCTCGACTTTTCCCCTTTTTTCTAAGACTTGTAAAGAGAAATTCCCCAGGTTCATTTGCGTTTTGTTGTGTACCGTTGATCCATGCGATGTCCAGTCATCCATCATTGTGATCATTGAGGCCGGCCTATGCCTAGCCACCCCCTCCTAAATGGCTAAGAGACGCCATTCTGAGATAAGAGATAAAGAAGGTCCATTCGTGTCCATCGTAGTACAAGTTGGTTTGATTCCCCGCTGTTCCTCATGCTGTTGATTGGACGTGCAAGGAGAGTAAGAGAAAAAAAAAAAAAAAAAAAGAGAGTATAAAGATCAAAGAGAGAGGTAGGAAACACAAATGACCGCTTGCCGTCCCCCAGATGTTGACTCCGTTTTTTTAATGCCGTGTCGACGTAACGTGATATGATCACATGTGTAAGGAAAGCCTCTTTCGAAATAGTGCAGTTCTCAGGTCTTGTCCACAATCAGTGACGAGCGCCATCAGGCATGGGCTGCATCGACTGCATAGACTGCATAGGCTGCATTGATTGAATGGGCGGAGTAGCGTAGGAGGAATGACGCGAGTGGTCCGAGGGGGTCCGGTCGTAGCCCTGTTGTTGCTGGTCGTGGCGCGTGGTCATGTTAGGGCCCATTGTGAAGCCGTGCGCCGAGGGAGCACGATGCATGGCACCGGGAGCGTTGGGGGTGCTCTGGTGACGGGTGTGTCTATTGGCGCTACCGGTTCCCATACGAGAGGCCGGGTTGGGCTGGAACGGAGAAGCACCGTAAGCGTACTGCCGCTGAGGATCCTCATAGTAGTTCGGCTGCGTGGCCTGGGCAAACGGGTTGTCGGGAGGGCGAGGGTAGGTGTTGTTGTACTGCTCTTGCGGCTGATCGACGGGGCTGGGACCATATCCGTAGGGGCCGAAACCCGAGGAGGAATTGGGCCTGTAGGTGGGCGCCTGGCCCTGGTGGAATCCGCTCATCTCACTTTGAGACCGCTGATGAAAGGCGCGGCGCGGGTCAGGGTAGGCGGTAGGCATGGTGGTTGAAGTCTCGAGATGGGAGGCCATGGACTTGCTACCGCGGCGCTGGGGAGTGGGCGCAGGGAGAGGGCCGCCCGGAGGCCCGCCAGCACCGAAGACGAAAGGACCGGAGTTCATTTGGGGTTGGCGATAATAGTCTTCTTCGGGCTGGTTCTCACGGATGTTGCCAAACGCAGGGCGATGCGGGATGTTCATTCGGCGCATGCCAGAGGGGACTCTGGTCATGCCGGGGATGGCATTGCGGTCTCCATAAAAGCCGGCTTCCATGTCAGTGATGCGCTGGCGCTTCTCAATAGAGGTGGCATCGAAACCTTCATGACCCCAATACGCGTTGGGCTGGCTGACGCGCCTGGTCATTGGAAGTGCCTCGGGTCTCAAGGCAACACCCATTGATTGCGAGCGCTTGTGGGCCGTGCCGCCGCTCGTCTTGCGCTTGAGGTAGGTCTTGGGCTTCTCGTCAGGACCGTCGCTGCTGATGGTGGGAAGAATCTCAATGTCGGGGATCTGGCTGAGGCCACCGTTGTCGATCTCGGTCTTGAGCTGCGCAACAATCTCCTGAATAGCGACGGTCGTATAACCGGCACCGCACTTGCTGAGGAGCCATTCGGGGACAGCGGTGCCGTTGAGCATGGCACCGTCGAGCTGCTCCTCCTCGGACTCGTCCTGGTAGGAGCGCTTTTTTGACTCCTTCTTGTCCTCCAATCGCTTCTGCTCACGCTTGCGGATGGCGAGCGACCAGCTGTTCACCACGCCTGCCTTTCCGGCGCGCTCATTCTCGTCGCTCCACTGCTGGACTCTGGCAATCTGCTTCTGCACAAGGTCGACCTGAAGCTTAGAGTACTCGTGGGCGTTGCGGTAGCGACTGCGCTGGTAGTGCTTGCGGCAAAAGTGAACCCAGACGTGGGCAGGGATCATGCGGGTGCAGAGCTTGTTGCGGCCAAAGATGTGGGAGATGGCCTTGCGCGGCTGGGATCCGGTGTCGCAGTTCTCGATGTACATGCACTTGATCTCGTCGCTGCCAGCGGCAGGCGGGGGAGACTGGGGAGGCGACATACCGAACTGTTGTGAGGTGAATGGTGCTGTCTCTGATACGGAAGGAAAAGGCTGGAAGTTGGGTCCGGCGACGGCGGCGAAATCAGGGGCCGAAACGGTTCTCTTGTGGCTTCTTGCGTGGGAATTGTCTTGAGGAAGAGAGAGATAATTAAAGTTGTCTTGGTGCTTCGAGTGAGGACTATTATTCGATTTTCTTTTGTCAGTAGAGTTCCAGCTCGGAGCTAACAGATATTGGCTGATAGGTTTGTTCGGATCAGGGAAGGTAGAAGACGGATTAGGCTCCGCAAGAGGTGATATAAATAGGGAGGATAGAAAGACGTCCATGTAGCTATGGCAGTGAATCAAGAGGCCTTCTCGAGATCCGGCGGAATCGCTCAAGGCAGCGAAATGTATGGAAAGAGCAGGACAGCCCACCTGCCGGCACACACGTGACCTGCTGCGCGAGCGACGTCAAGTGAAGTGGGCAACTGGAAGAGGAGATAAAGGGCAAGATGAGGAAAGTGCTGGTGAAGGGAGCCAAGTGAGGAAGGCACACTTGGCAGGACAAGATTTGCCCGATGAGCTCCCACAAGTTTCACTGGCAGAAATTCAAACGCGTGCTTTTCTGGCAATGATGATTGAAAAGGCAGGATGATGGGTATGCACAAAATTGCAATAGCGCTCGCTTCATCGCGTACGTACCTCAAGCCGTCTGCTGGACTGGACCTGTTACTGCCCCCCATGCCCCGTGTAATGAGTATCGCATCCGAGGGGCTGCCTGGTCTCCCTGGTCCCTTCATTGCGGGGTCCAGAACCGGGTCATGCTGAGCCATCGTCCTCGGCGACGGCGGCTGGATATCAACCATGCCCGGGCCAGACATGTTCTGCTGATGCTCTGCCATCTTGGCGTCGAACGCCGGAACCTCGTTCAGTAGGGAGGTGAACGGCTGGATACCGCTGACTGTTGACAATGAAGATATCCTGGAGTGACCCCCAGACTGGTTGGAAGACGTGTAAGAGGATAGGCTGCTATGGCTGTCCGAGAACTTGTGCTTAGGGGACTTTGGAAATCCTCCTGGAATGTGTTGTTGGCCGTCGTCTTCGCGCGGTAGGTTTGGTCTATCCGGTCGGTGTCAGCGCCCGTATGCAGTCAGATAGATGCGGCTGTGCCAGAACAGCACCCGGCCGGGGTTCGCGCTCTTGCTTACCTGGCCGTTAATTGAGCATCCGTGTCGCCGGAGATGCTAGGCCTGAAGAAAGACGTCAGTTCAACAGCACCATATCATACGCTACGGGTCGAAATCGTTGGAAGCGAAAGAAGACAGTCCTCCCGTAGCTGGCTCACCTTCGGCTAGTCGCAACGTAGAGTTGCGAATCTGGCTCGCCCAGGCTCGCCAGGCTTCACGGGGGGTTAGTTGATAGGGGCCAAGGAGGTGTTGTTTTATGCGGATAACCAAGAGCACTGCGCTACGTACCGGCCTGGATGTGTGCTTGTCATCGGGGTAATGTTGGCGGAATGCGCCATCTCGTGTGCCAAAGAACTGAGAGAGCTGGCCCTCGAATGGCAGCTCGACGAGGGAACGTCGTAAGAACTCGCGGAGGCCGACTGGTCCACGTCGGATTCGCAGTAGTAGGTGGGCTTCGAATGGGTGAGGGAGAGTTTTGTGTCAAGAGCTAATGGAAGAGAATAGCCGCCCGCATCCCATGGCGTGCGGTTCCGCGGTGCTCGAACGTCGCTTGTCCTCCTGGAAAAAGGTGTCTTCTCCAAGGACAATGGTGTATTTTGGTGTGCGTCAAAGACGATTGCAGAGGTAGTTTCGAGTGAGTTGTCCCGAATAATTGGCTTTTTTCCCGCCGCTGCGTTCAGTAGTGATGTCACGTCCATCGCTCAAGCGCGGACAACGTGAGAGAAGTCTTGTCGCCGAGACGAATCCAGTTTGGCGGTCGTTTGTGGCGATGGTATCGTATGATGTTCGCACCGTCCTTCTTCTCCTTCAGTAGTATTGCTCGTAGGTTGCAATGCCCTGATTGCCGTCGTTGATGAATGGTAGATCTCGACTTCCGTCCAGTGGTCGTCGTCAAGAGACGTTGCTTGTACTGTTAACGGTCGATGGTATTGTTGTTATTGTCGTCGTTGTTGTTCAAGAAGAAGAAGAAGAAGAGGAGGAGGAAGAGGAAGAAGAGTATGGGGTCCGATCTAGGATCCAGTCCGATATATCGGATACTCGTCTGTTAAACCCAGGCTGCGAGAGGTCGCACAACTTGGGGGCGGGGAGGTAATGTGACAGCGGTGAAGGGAAGCATAGGGAACTGATAAGGTTGATGGGCGATCCCAAAGCTTTTGTGTGTGGCGCCCGGCAGGCGGGGGGGGGAAGGAGGGAAGGGGAAGGGGTAATACAGGAGGCGATGACAAGTTAAGAAGCAAACGATAAGAATATCAGACCTATCGTTGGGATCGCTGTTTCAGAGTCGCACTGACAGTTCCAAAAGCGGATTGAAACAGCCGAAACACCTTGAAGCCGGGCAGTGGTGTACTTGAAGGGTCGTCCGAAAAGGCTTTAACACCTCTTAGCTTGAACACGCCCTGGCAGTTCGCAGATGTCGGATCGACCTCGAACCGAGAGAAACAGAGGAAACAGCGCCTCCTCCCCGGTATAGAGCTAAGATCCCAAAGCTGTACGATCAAGGGGTGGTGTGATGGGTGGCAGTGTCAGCTGGGGAGACGTTGATCGGGACCTTCAGAGTGGTTTTCCGGACGATAGTGCCGTTTCCAGATTATCGCTATCCCGAAAGCGAGCCCTCTCTCAGTCTCCCTCCGGCTTCTCGTCTTGCCCTGAGACAAGAGGAGCACGAACGAAACTACGGGGCGGCCGGTACGTTTCTCGAGCAGTCCTCTTCAAGGTCGGCGACCACCTCGGCGAGGTTCGTCAAAGTTTCGTTTCGGGAACGTTGGTGCAATCATGCCATGGACAAGAAACATGCGCAATCCAACCTCAATATGGACCGGATTGTAACTGATATCGGGGGAGGGGGCTTCAGACTTGCACCATTGGCGGCGAGGAAGTGAGAAGGAGGAGTTCCAAGGCCAGCGTTTGGGAAAGGTCAAGAAAGAAGGAAACAAAAAAGATAGGATGAATGGTCAGCGAGGGACGGGGACAAGCCCGGGGCCCAGGGAACACAGCAAGTACCTAGTAGGGCTGTGTAGAGAAGGCATAAAAGCGACGGCAGGGATTGAAGACGGTAGCTGTTTGGGAATCCGGGCGGAGGGTGTAGAGATGGTCAGAACAGAGGCGGCAGCAGCAGCCTCTCAGGTCATGACTAGGTAGGTAGGTCAAAGACGCTTGAAGAGGGTACGGCACATGGTGGACGACGACCAGATGGCTGGACCGAGCCCGGATGTGCGGCTGGTGCTACTGTCTGCTCTGTTTGGTCAGGGCTCCGATTCCAACACACACACCCAGCGACTAGACTGGGGCAAAGCTCGAAAGCGGCGGGCAAGCATCGGAGAGAAAGATTGGGGCAGAGAAGAGGCTCGCAACTGAAGCCAGCACGCATGATGAGTGTGCAGAGAGGAGAGGGAGAGGGCTAGAGAATCTGGTCAAAGTTTCCACTTGCGGCGACGCAAGGATGCTGGGCATTATGCGTTGAAGGGAAAGAGATGTAGTCGATGTTTAGACTTCCCCACAGTAGGTTTGGGCGCGCCGGTGGGGAGGAAAAAGCCCCCGACTGGCCGCTGGCCTCGATGAGGGTCCATGTCCACTTGGTCGAGGGACAAGGGGGGGGGGTGTGGAGAGTGCGTCTTGGGTTGATTTGTGTAACTGGCACAGGGAGGGGGGGGGGGGGGGGGGTGCAGGTCTACCTAGGTAGGTGTAGGTGTGGGTGTGGGTGAGTGGGTGTGGGCGAGAGCGACACTTTTTTCGCCTTTTCTGCTCGTTGCTGCGCCATTGTTGTCCGGTACGGAGTACTGTGTTGTGCTATGCCGTGCCGTGCTGTATGCCATGCCGTGTGCTATGCCATGCCGTACCGTGCTGTGCCATCCTATGCCATGCTATGTTACCTTCATACAGAGTAACTAGGTAGGTATGCTATGTTTGTCCCGCTAGTGTTGCGCTTGCAGTTTGTCCTTAGCCGCTCCCCCCCCCCGTCTTTATGCTACCCAGAGACGGCACAGGTTGGAGTCGCGCTCAGCGTCAGTAGTCCAAGGTGGTTTTCGAATTTGGAGGGCCATGCCTGCTCCTGCTGCGGCAGCTTAGCGCGCTCTTCGTTACCGGCGACTACTACCTAGTAGGGCGATTGATTCCCTCTGGTCTTGTGCTGTGCATCAGATTAGACCAAAAAGTAGGTTATGGCGTCAGACGCTCCGTCTGAACCATGATCTTCACAGGGGAAACGGCTAGGCAGGGCTTCGATTTTCAAATAACTGAGCCAACCAGGCCGATAACAGCCGTGATATAGCCGTGGCAGGGCGGCCGAGATCTATCTCATGTTCGTGCCATTGGCACGCTTTTCGGGTCGGCAGGAACGCGACACGGCGAACAACAAGCGCGGTTGCGCGATGGGCCGACCACTATGGGTACTGGCCTGGTGGGTCGGTTGCTATTCGGAGGCCCTGAGGCACAGGCTCCCCATCGATCTGCGAGCTGAGACCCGGGATTGGGCGTGAAACTTGTCAAGGGAGTGGTCCGTTTGAAGAGCCTGGGATCCGTGATGGGGTGGACCGTGAATGAGGGGACAGGGCTCAGGCGCACCATCTCTGACCGGATTGGTATCTGACCGTGATGGGGAAAGGGGGGGCTGAATCACCACACCAGACCACGGGCATGTGCAGTGTGAATCTTCTGTCGCTCGGGAGATGCCGAGGCGAGTGCCGGGGTACAATCGCTTTGTCCATGTCGCCCGCTGTCTCCCGTTTGCGATGTGGTTATTCCTTCTTCTGGGCCGTCAGATAAGGCGCCATCGCATTGCCGGCACTGGAATGATACCGTTGAGACGGTATTATTAGGTAGACGGACGAATGCAAGCGGCCAGAGGAGAGAAGGGGGGGGGTTGCCCGATAGAAAACCACATGGCTGGGCGCACCAGAGAAGCCACAAGGTGACCGGGAGGGGCGGTAAACTCTGCCAACGGCCTAGTGCTTCCTCGTTGCCATTGTTCTTGAGTGCCTCGTGCATGTGTTGCTGTTGCCATGCTCAACGGCGCTGCAGCCACGCGATGCTTTGGGATAGGGTAATGGCCGACTCTAATCTGACGGAGATGAGATTTTTTTTTTTGGGGGGGGGGGGGGATTCGAACCCTCCTAGCTGATCTTCCTGGAAGATGGATGGACTGACTGACTGCCTGGCAACCCTCTCTGTTTGGTCTCAGCTATCCGTACTCAACTGACACTAGATGCGACGCCAGTCCGTGCTCTCGGCGTAGAAAACGTCTCTCGCTGTCTGTGAAATTGCACCCCTCCCCAATCCCACTTCCCAACACGAGGCACCGAGTCCGTGTACGTGGGTGGGTGTTTCCATGGATGGGATTCTTCTCTTCCTTCTTTTTTCTTTCTTTTCGAAATGATGGTTTCCGGCCCCTGCTTGCGAAGGGGGCTTGTATCATTGCTTGTGGTGTAGTAGCCCAAGACTCCTGGCTGGCTCATGACAACAGACAGCGCACCTTGGCGGGGTGCACAAGTGGATGAGGTGTACGAACTGGCGGGAGACGGGCAGTCCCATTTGCTTCGTCGTCCAATCCAAGACGAACTACAAGTATGCTATTACCCTAGGCGGCCGCTTGTTGACTGCAGGTGGCGGACGTCTGGTTTTCGTCACAGTTGCACATGCGGAACGCATGTGCATCTGCCTCGTTTCTGTCAATGTCTAGGATAAGCGTCCTAGGTGGCGCGGAAGTCCAACGTTCCCCCTTCGACATGCTGTTGATACTGTTTAGCACAGCCCCGGGAGCAGCCTCCTCCCTTTGTAGCAGGTCATGATGTCGATCTTTGGCAGCTCAGATCCCTTGGGACGGCATATCTCCATCGTGTGCTCCTCTAGCCCCGCCATCAGCATTCAGATAGCAGCAGGGATCATAGCCCCTATGGGTGATACAGCGATGCTGACTACCTACCTACCCGCCCACACACCAGATGAGACGAAGTCATCCAGCACACGATATAACGTGCAAACATACCTATCCCCATCGCTATCCCGGCAAGGATGGACCAGTGGCAGATCCCGCTGTTCCATCCCTTTCTTTTGTTTCCCTTTACGCAGCATACACCCGAATGCCGCAGCCACGCCCCTCGAGCGATGATGAGGGACAGCGAATAAGGTCTCTATCACAGGGGAGAATAGATGGGGCGGCATGGGAACAAAGGGGGGGGTTTGAGACCAGCGCGGTGCGGGCTGATGTGATGCAGGGCATCACAGAGTACGAAGACACCGTATGGCTGCCGCAAGGACCGGCGCTGCATGGAGTTGGATAGCGGCAGCCCAGAGCATGGAATAAGTTGGACCATCTCGATACATAGCTGGCGGACAACCCGTGGCGGGTATGCCGAGGGGAGGAGGGGGGGCGGCGACTGCGCCGATTGCGATTGGCTTTTGCAAATCTGACTCTACGTTTCAAGACGGGGCTGCTGCAAGCCGAGATATCAAGATTCGTGGAAAGGGTGATGAGCAGCATGGGATCATGGATGGGAGGATGGTACAACTGGTCGACGGCGTCACATTTGCGTCGACTGTGAAGGATCATGGCTGCGGAGTTCTGTAGTCAGTCAGCTTGCCTCCGAGGTGTAGGGTTGAGCTGGAGAGGGACAAAGGAGGGGAGGGTGGGCCCCCGCCCCTTCGAACAAGGTCCAAGAAAATCACAAGGATGTGTTAGAAGTAGCCCGAGATATGTTGGGAAGTCGGTAGAAGAGCTGGGCTAATCTGCGCATCATACACGGGAGACCACCCTAGGTAGTTGTATACCGGCACATGCGGAGGGGGAAGGGTTCGTGTTGTGAGTATTCATACCTCCCACCTCAGTTTAGAAGGATGGATGGATGCTCCGCTCCTGATCCACCAAGGATTCCTTTCCGCGGTTGTAGTGTGTAAGGTACCGTCGGATGCAAAGGAGGTTGAAAGATGAGTTGACGGGTGACGGGGGCTCCAGGGAATCGGATAGACTCCGCATCAGGGTGCATGAGGGTGAAGTTCAGACTCGGATCCATCCAGCGCAGCTCGTACCCGGTGTGCAGGTAGGTGGTATGTTACCTACGTTACGTTAAGTAATGTTTATGACAGCTGACAGCCTCCTGGCCCAGGCAGGCCCAGGTCCGGATGCTTATGCTTGTGCTTGTGCTCGTGCTGGTGTCGGCTGCTGCAAAATAAAAAGACGACGAAGGAAGGAATAAGTCATGGCGGCGGTGTTGGCGCTGATCCGGGTTCAGGTATCGCCGCGGGCGGACTGATGGCTTGAGTGCAACAGGATGGAACCATTACGATGCCTGCCATGTACTTGTGTAGGTAGGCAGTGTAGATGATGGGGTTGGATGAGGATAAGTCGCGTCACGACCAGGATCGGACCAGATTGGATGGGTGGGAAGGGATCTTCTCCCGCGGCATTCCCGCAGGTGAGTTGCTGGACTTGCCGGGGCCAACCCTTTACTTGGGGCCGGTTGTGGGATGACGAGACGCCCCCTTCCGTGACCCGGCGCGACTGTCCCGCCACCCATCGTCTCCATTCCGTACACATACATACATACACACACTGTTGTAGCTGCTGAAATCACTTGGGAGTGGTGATTAGGTATTATGTGGACGAGTCTTTATCTTGCGCCTGGAAGGTGGCTTTTCGCATCTCTGGGAATTCGACGTGGACGTACGGATACTACCTAGGTACTAAGCCTGCCGGGTACGAATGCACTAATTACTATGTACCTACCTACGAAGTATGTAGGACTTCTCTGCGGTAGCGGACCGGGGCTGGGATGGGGGATGTCCTATTCTTGTCGACGGGGTAATTGACCTCGGGTTACGGAGTACAGTGTGGCACATGCAACCACTATCTAAGCAGATACCTACCTATGTAAGCCCGGTAGGTACATTGGACATGAAGGCATCGTACGTACGGATACAGGGGGGGTATTTATTGTGCCTACCTACCAACCCACCTACATATCTAAGGTAAGGTGAGGTAGGCATGTTCAACGTTGGGAGAGTACATGCCGGACTTGCCAACTAGCGAGAAAAAAATACGAGTACCGCTCTCACCTTTGGCATGTTAGAGGAGGTGATCCAGCCTCTTTAGCGAAGGTAACATGAAGCAAGCCGGCGACAGTTGCTACCTCGCCTCGCTCAAGACAAGGAAAGGCACGAACGGCTCGCTCGATTACTATACAATGGCCAGAGATCATCCTATTGCGTACAGGGCACCTCCCTCGCTATAAAACAAGCTAGTATGGCTTCTGTCCCATCTTCAACCATCCCATCCAGACATGGGTCGAATTATTCGCTCTCTCCAGAATCGCATCCCCTCCCTCGCAACACGGCACATCATCGGGCACGCTAGGCGCGTTTTATACGCACCCATAACTGGCCTTGCCCGCCGGCTATGTTCCACCAGCCTACCTACCTACCTAGGTGCCTACGTGTGCCAAGTACGTACACTAGGTACGTGTAGTAAACCATGCAGGTAGCTAGGGTCACCAAAGGGCGAGAATGGCGAGGGTGGGAAAGAGGAGTCGGGAGTGTCCCCAAGGCGGATGGATACCTGAGAACTAAGGCCCGGAATCCCAGAGCCGTTCGTTCTGTGTAGATGGGCAGGCAGTACGTCTCTTTCATTTCTTTTTTTTTTTTTCCCCTTCCTTTCCTTTCCTTTCCTTTCCTTTCCTCTCCTCTCCTCTCCTCTCCTCTCCTCTCCTTCCTCATTCTCTCTTACCTATAGTACCTAGGTAGGTAGGCACCCTACCCTCTCTTACCTCCAACGCAAGGACGGACGGAGATGGACGGTGGACGGTGGACGGCGGACGCACCTGCCGTGTGGACGCAAACGAGGTCAAAAAGGTGTGGGTTCTGGGTTTGGCTGTGGAAGGAAGGAGGGGGAGGGGTCCGAGACTTGCTTGCCCCACCCACCTCACTTCAGGAAGCTGCATTGCAGATGTTTCAGCTGATGTCCACTCCTCTTGTCATTGGAGACGGGAATGGAACGTTGGGCCAAGAGACTCAGGAACATCTCCAACGGCCCCCCCAGCTCCCGGCGCGGTCTTTCATCCGTCCCCCCTGCGCTGTCTGTCTCTCGTCTTGCTCAAAACTCGTGCCACTTGCAGCGGATAACCTTAGCATCTGGCCGCCGGACACTGGACGAAAGGGGAAGAGAGAAAACCCAATCTGCGAGGTCCGCGAGACGGAGGCAAACCCCACCACGCCCACCGCATCTGGATTCTGGAGTCTGGATTCTCAGAGGTGGACCGTCAAGAGACAGGACCAAATCCGACGACTAAAGTACATGTACACGAGTACACTACCTATCCAAGACGAAGACGAAGACGGGGTATCCAAGTCATAACTGACTGTCCCTCGATGCATGCGGCGATGCGGCGATGCGGCAATGCGAGACCGTCGGGAACACGCCACTGGCTGACTGACTGACTGACTGACTACCTACCTACCTACCTACCCACCTGGCTTGACGCTCAAGCTTCGTGCTGTGTTTGACACGAGAAAAGGTCCTTTCGCCGCGTCCCGCTGCTTATTGCCCGCTGCTGCAGCAGAGTGTCATCGCATCGCCCAGTATTCGGCTTCGGCAATTTGCAGATGCACGCTAGCCAGCTGTTCGCTGACTTGCGGGAGATCGCTCCAACCAGCCAACGACTAGGTAGATTGGCCCTCGCGCCGGTTTGTTCTGACCTTTTCTTTCTTTCTGTCCTTCTTTCCTTCTTCTTCTGATAGAAATGCTTGCCTCGCTGACAAGAGTCGATGAGCACAGCCATCCATCATATACGTTGCGAACCCATCTACTAAGGACGATAGCCACCACATGGCGTCTTTCACGCTGCCTCAAATAAGGTAGTGTGGGTAGCAGCTAAGGTGCTTCGAGCTTGGCTTCCGCGACAAAGATGAGTTGACGGAGAGGGATGTGACGCAAACACGGCTCGCGGAAGCTTGGGTCGCTAAGGCCTGGCTACCTAGCTCCAGGGCGCACCCGTAAACCGTCAGCCCCAACACACCGGCTTTTCTCCCCTTGGATCCTCCTCCCCTTTCCCACGACCAGCATTTCTGGACCGCTTCCCACTCGGCTGCCCTACGACGCTACCTATCAACGCCGTCCAGACGACACGCACGTCTTCGTCCGACGGACGGGCTTGTTTAGTGGATGCTGCTGGTCAACCCCTAACATTCGTCGGCTTCCTTCTTAGTCGTTGTTTTCTCTTCATCACTCCCTCCAGCCCCTCTACCCCTCCACTTATCGCCTCGGACCCGATGCTGCGCGTGCGTCATGACTACGGGCGAAACGAGACACAGTTGTCTCCAGGCCCTCTCTGGGCGGCCAGCGGGCCAGCCCACCAAGCCTAGGACATCCTCTGACAAGGACTGCCACAGGCTGATATCCCTGCGCCGATCATCTTGGGCGACACCTTGACGAGCCTGCACCCTCGGACCCCGGTCTCGAGTGGTTTACAATGGTTTCATCTCAACTTTCACCCTTTGCACTAACACCCTCATGATACGAAGAAATACTTGGGGCCAGCTCCAGTGCCGCTCGCCCAAGCCCTTCTGCCACTTGTCGCTGTCATTTGCCAGCACGGGCTTCACACCCCCCCTGTCCTGCTCCACCTCCTAGCCATCCATGCCTCGGGGGATCTTTCTGGTAGCCCATGAGTTCGAACGATGAGGGAACGGGGAGCATTCTTCACCGGCCTGTTCCTTACCACTACGACGCTGCAAACGACGTGGACCGACGCCGTCCGAAATTCCGCGTAGGGCCATGCACGCTCAGCGACAGCAAGCCCGTCACCGCCGCGAATCAGCAGGCATTGCGTTGGCCCAATACACGCCAGTACGTGCGAGCGGTCGGCAGAGGCGTGTCAGGTGCCTGCAGCGGGAGGCCGCTAGCATTAAGGTTAACCCACCTTGGTCTGGTTGCGCATGGCCTTGTGAAAAAAAGGGAAAAAAACGGTTTACGTAGTTGGCCATCTTTAATGCAAGCGCCCGATTCTTCACCAGCGGCCATGAGACGCTTCTCCAAGGCTTTGGATCGTATCACCAAGCCATAAAACAATAGTGTTTGGTGGCCTCAGAAATCATTGAGGCTGACGGCCACGGCATGGTGCGTGTTCGGTTTCTGCCCCATCCTCTTCATGTATGACACAATGATCAACTCAAGTTTTGCCGCCTTCTTCTACGTCAGTCGGCGTGGCATGCGGCCCCCAACCGCCAACGTATCCACATATTCGCGAGTCAGACGACCGTCCATGGTGATGAACCGTAGACTAGTACGTGGGCCTGCAAACCTGATCTGCCGGACCGCTGTCGGCCAGGCTGGGTCGCTATCTCATTGTCCACAAGATCCTCCAATTTACTTCTACGCCTTGAGACAATCGAAGCTGTCGAGTGCAGAGGATTTCGGGCTTCCCTTGAGGGCCCGTGTGCAGTATGTCTGCCTCGGCAACGCCGTTTGTTGCATTCCATGTCGCATTCTGGAAGTTGCGGCTTCGTCGCTGAGCCTTCTAGACAGATTTCAACCGCTTGAGACAACAACGTCGTCGACTTTTCCTAGTTGAGTCAGGCTTTTGGGGTGTCGTAGCGTTGCCGTCCGTGGCTAACAACGGTCCTTGGGCGGTTCCAATCTGCCACCAGACCAGCAGACTTTCTTTATTGCCATTGCCCTTTGCGGCAACCGGCCGAGGGCTTCAGACACCGTGGACAACTGCAGTCAGGTCTCCATCGGTCTTTTGTTACTTTCCCATACCGAGTCAAGCTCTTGTATGCGGCATCGTCTGATGACGAAACCGAATAATTGAGAGCGTCGGGCTCAACAGAGATGCAGGATGGGAGAAGAAGAAGAAGGGTGAGTCTGATCGCACACTCTAAAACCTGTGCGCTCGACCTTATCCCTCGCATCGGAGGTCTGGCCGATCAAGGTCATGGCGCCTCTGATGTTGGTCTGAACTTTGAACCTTTTGTGTTCAAGAGGCGAAAAAAAAGAAAGAAAGAAAAAAGTGGTTATTCCTTGTGCGACGACAGTGGCAGCTTAGCCCGTGGAGTGAAAGGGTGGCAAATCCGAGTAAGAGATGACATGACCACTTCCTTTTCTTTTCTTTTCTTTTTTTGTTCTCTTTTGGCGACCACGGGATGCCGAGAGCTGCCCGACGGCCAGGTCGGCGGGTCTCCGCGGCCCCGGGACTAATGGTCCGCTTTTTCCGACGCCGAGATCTGCTATCATGATGGAGCGGCGAGGCGATCGAATTCCGGCGATGAATAGGCGAGAATGTGCGCGACGTGTTGACAGGGTTCCTGAGCTTTTTTTATTTTATTTTTTTCTTCGGTTTCTTGCCCCTTCGTCTTCGCTCCTTTCGGAACCGAACCACCTTGGACTCAATCGATTCGTATATGATACGTCGCAGGGTTCCCTCATTCAGCCTAACCCCTTTATAGTCCTTTACTTGCTTATTCATTGGAGACCAGCAGGAATAGCGTCTCACGTAAGACTTTGGTGTACAGGAGGCTGATCCCATAGATTAATCATACATTGAAGGCATAGCAACAATGTGGATGTGGTGCGAGATTGGCATAAACTTGCAGGTGCATCCGCCCGACCTGTCTTTTCGTGAATGACGTCGTCCGATACCACGACCGTAGTGTGCAGACATATCCCTGCTTTCGCCGAGACGGCGGTCCAGATGCGCCTCAACATCGTCATTCTCTTCATGGGCTCGCGCGGCGACCTCCAGCCTTCGCTAGCGGTCGCCAAGCTGCTCCAGCGGCGCCACGGCCACCGCGTGCGCATCATGAGTCACCCGCCGTACCGGGACGCCGTCGAGGCTGCGGGCGTCGGGTTCTGCTCGATCGGCAGGACGGATATCAAGACCATGATGGAGAGGCGGCTGCTGCCGCGCGAGGAGCTGAATAAGCTTGTGCCGACGATCAGGTCTGACTTCCGGGACATGGGTGAGAGGTAGTGGGGGGCTCGCGTTGGCGACGCGAACCCCGATGGCGAAGAGGGCGAGGGGGATGCGTTCATAGCGGACTTGGTCATGTCAACGATGCACGTCTACAACCAAACGTCGATGGCGGCGAGGCTGGGGGGGGGTGCCGCTGCACATCTTCGGGATGAACCCGAGAATCTAACTCCAAGGAGATCCCTCATTCGCAGGCGGGCTGGGCGCTGAAGAAGCCGACCCGTGTGAAGAACGTCATTTCGTGGTGGTTCACGGATGTGTTGTGAGTCCTTTTTCGCCTTTCTCTCTCATCCGCAATTCTCGCGGCACACAGAGCGGGGGGTGGAGAGGGGCAAACGAAACGACACAGAAGCTGACCGCAGGGGACAGATTCCTTCAGGCGATGAAGTCCGTCGTCAACGACGTCCGGGTCAACGTCGCGAGCCTCGAGGTCATGTCCCCCGCCTGGTGACCGAGCCAGTACAACCGGGTGGGCGTCCCCTGCACGTACCTCTGGTCGCCGCGCCTGCTCCCGAAGCCGACGGACTGGCCTGAAAACGTGCACATCTCGGGGTTCGTGTTCGACCGCGCGCCGGGCTGCGCGCCGCCCGAGGCGCTGGCGCGGTTGGTGGCGGCCGAGGAGACACCGCCGGTGTACATCGGCTTCGGGAGCATGTCGTTCGCGAACGCGCAAGGGGGTGTTTGTGGAGATCTTCGAGGTGGTGGCGCGAGCGGGCATCCGGGCCGTCGTATGCAAGGGGTGGGCGAACTTGGACGAGGACGAGGCGGGACAGGGGCTAGAGCACGTCTGCATCGTCGACGAGGCGCCGCACGCGTGGCTGTTCCCGCGGGTCTGGGCCGTCGTGTGCCACGGCGGCAGCGGCACCACGGCGATGGCGCTGCGGAGTGGCCGGCCGGCGCTCGTGGTGCCCGTCGCCGGGTGCGGGCCCGAGTCCGGGTTCGGGATCGCGGAGATGACGGGGGAGAAGTTTGAGGAGCGGCTGAGGGAGCTGCTGAAGCCCGAGTACGCCGCGGCGGCGGAGCGGTTTGCGGAGGGGCTGAAGGGGGAGAGGCCCGGTGAGGAGGTCTGCCTCGAACAGATCGTGGAGACGCTGGGGGTGTACGAAAGGGAGGGAAGATGCGCCGTCTACGATGGGCGGCCCGCGATCTGGAGAACGCCGGGTGGGCAGCAGCTATCCGCTGTCGCGGCGCATGTTCTTGTCGAAAACGGGAGGGTGAAAGGGGAGGATCTGAGGGCATTGAACCTCGTCAAGTGGCCCGACCTGGTCAGTCCTGGAGACCCGGTCACGGGGCTGGTTTTGGGGATCGGGCAAGCACTTGGGAGTGTTGTGGAGGGTGCGGAAGGAGGGCACTGGGGAAAGCTGGGACTTCACATACTGAGAGGTGAGTTGCGCGGGCCGTCCATTATCAACACTAGGCTAACGACCGGGTCCCCCCCCCCCTCGAAAGCTGCCCTGACGATCCTCGCCTTCGTGGCGTCCGGCCTCTTCAACCTCCTCGACTTCATCTTGTACAAGCTCGCGCCACCGTGCGAGCCGAAACTCTATGCGACCAAGCCGCGGACCTATACGTACGTGCAGATGCTCAGCTTCCTCGTCGCCGCACCCCTGGTCGAGCTCGCGTCGGGCGTCTTGCGGCCGCCGGTCCTCGCGCGGACGGGACGGGGCGCGTTGAGGGCGGCGCTGGAGGTGCCTCTGGCGGTCGTCAGGACGCTTCTGGCCCTGCTAAACCTCGCCGCGGGGTTCGCGGGCACCACGCTGCGGCGCCTGGAGGTCGCGTGCGCGCGGGCGATGGGCGAGAGGCCGAGGCCAGGGTGAGGCAGGGGCGGCTCGAGGCGGAGAGGTTGAGAGTGGAGGGGGCGGAGGCGGGGAAGGATCTGATTGGGGATATCGTGAGGAAGTGGGATGAGAAGAAGAGGGCTTGAGCGATTCGGTCCCCGTTCGTCGTAACAGTATGGTCCCTCCGGCGTTTGTTCATGGAGGAAAGGGTGTCGGGTTACGGCGAGGAGACGTTATATAGAACGGCTTAAAGACCAGATGCAAAATAGATCTATAATTTGTCCCTGATGCGAGACCTCGAGGCCCAGCTGCATCTCTGGCCGGCGGGTGCTGACCGTCCAGTCGCACAGTACCAGTCCGTTGTACGTTACGCGAGAGAGGGGGTGGGGGGCGTGATGGGTTAATACTCCCCGATACATCACGCCGTTCCACGGTATCTGAGGTCCTGCAAGGGGCCGCCACATA
Organism: Colletotrichum navitas; assembly: GCF_030913465.1. Taxonomy (NCBI): domain Eukaryota; kingdom Fungi; phylum Ascomycota; class Sordariomycetes; order Glomerellales; family Glomerellaceae; genus Colletotrichum; species Colletotrichum navitas. Next base: position 87,965 of record NW_026850663.1, read on the forward strand.
GCCGCGTAAACATTACCCGCAACCAAAGCCCGCGCCGTGGTCGGCCGAGATTCGGGATGTTTTCTGCCATGTGGCTTGCGCCTGGGGGGTGGGCTGTGTCACGCGATCGGTGTAGGATACGAGACGGCCTGGGAAGCGTTCATGGTGTGCGATCCTTTTGCGGCGGTCCATTTATCCCACTACTTCGGGATATGGTAAATAGGACACTGTTGCCTGATGGTCGGGTTATATCCCATGTACGCTCTCTCCCGTCCAACGGGCCGCTTTGTGGCGCGTTCCTATCATAAGATAATACCTGGAGAAAGCGTGGATGTGCGCCATGGCTGCCAATGCCTGAACAGTGAAGGGACCAGGCTGTGTTCTCTCTTACTCCTGGCGGGCAATGGTCTCTCGGAGGGTCATATATTGACAAACATGCGTCGCATAACGAGGGAGTTGCAGAGGAAACGCAGGTTCGCTTAAAACCAGATCCGTGATGATAGTCTCTCTCATAAAGGTAATGTGATTGGATTGCAACCAAAAGGGGGGATAAAACTCGGCCGTTATCTGAAGCAACCAGCCAGGTTTCATGGCGAGCAGATCTTTGAATGGTGGACTTATGTCTCAAGTTTAGCCATGGGTCGCGGACAAGGACGAGACGGGTCTTGTCTTGTAAAAAGAACTCGGTTGGCCGAAACAGTTTGAATGAAATCTCTGAAAATACACACCAAGATGACGATATTAAAACAGTTCCAACAGAGTTGAACATTTGAGCAGCTCGACTGAAAGGAACCGTACCTTTCAAATTTGAACCGGACACCCTGCTACCAACCTGCAGTATGGTTGGTCGCTAATATTCATTTTAGATGTTGACAAAACAAGCCGAGGCTGGAACAAGCAACACGCACTGTCTGAATGATATTATCGAGCACGTATATGAAATTTTATGAAGACAGATAGAACTGACCTTGGGCACCATCCAGATATTGCCTCCTCCCAACTGAGTTTTGTAGGCTGGGAGAGCAAGCAGATTCATATCAATGGTTCGCGACCTCCGACCGCTGGATGAGCCGCAGAGCGCAGGTTGTCCCCAGCTTTAGTTTCTTTCATGGTTAGATAAATATATTATGTGCCAGATAGCACATCGGGAACGACTTTGAGCGCTGTAGCGCGGATCCAATTTGAGATTGAGAGGAATTCGAGGGCCTCTAATGGATTCTATAATAATGAAGGTTGAATTCCATCGCCATCTTCATATATCCAACGAGATTGTGCAGATATTTTTACTTCCGTACAATTACTTGCTGTTCACGAATCATAGTGTTATAAAGCTTGAGATTGCATGCAGCATTCTAACTTAAGTAGATAATTCACACGATCAGTCATCGATTAAGGTGGTATGGGACCCTAAGAAGAAAGCCTGCTCCATTTGCAAGCTTCGATCCCCCAGATCAAATTCAAATCGAACATTCTGTTGCGAAAACAAGACAAAGTAAAGGGGTTATGCCATCCTGAGAAGCGACGCTCGCTTCCTCTGGATATAAGTGTCGTCGGGGAATGTCCGCTTATGGGGGTTATGCATGTAGCAGATCGATGGCCCACCCCACCTACCGTTCTCGGCCATGACGCTTGTACATACCGGTAGTGCTTAACGCGACTCCATGCGCTCGACGCGACTGACAATCCGATTGTCATCGTCAGCAGTGCTGCTTCTACACCCACTCTACCATCAACAGTATCGCTTTGCCTGATTGCGCGCATCCGTAGAGCAGCCTGCGCGATGAACGCAACTCTGCCCGCCTCAAAAAACCTACGACGAAGACGCGGTCCTTTTGGCTGACCTCCATGACGCAACCACCACCTTCTGTATGTGCTGCCATCCCTTATTCCATGATCCTATTGCTGACTTCATTTTCTCAACAGACACCTACGCCTCGCCGATTCCTCTTATCCAAGCGACCGCAGGCATCGCAACAGCAAACCCCTGGCAGCGGACCTCCAGTCTTCGCTGGCAGCCAACGCTTCCAGACCACACCGCGCTTCGCCTCTCCGTCGGCAACACAGCGACCGCCCGCCACGCCTGTTTTTCCAGGGACTTTGCGCCCGTCTAGAAATAGGGACCCTATTCACGATGCCCTGGAAAGTTCCCCGACGGACACTCCCGTCTCTGCGACGCGACCAGTATTGGCGACTGGGACCCAACGACATGACAGGATCGAGATCGACTCGGATAACGAGAGCGACTCACAGCATGAGCAAGAGGGGGCCTACCTACCACAGGCTACCTTCGTAGCAAATGATTCGATAGAGATCGAATCTGAGCCCTCTAGCGTGTTGCACAGCGATATCGAAGAGAGAACGCCAAAGAGGAGGCGGATATCGATCTCGCCTGTGCCGAGTTGGCACCATGACGCCCAGGAGGACGTGGTCATGAGTCACTATGATGCTCTCGTTATGAAAAATAATGAAAATTGGAACGAGAACGAAAAACTTCCCGACCTCGAGGACGAATACCAGTCCGATCTCGATGCGCCGCATATGGGAGAGGAAGACTTGCGCATTCCCGACCGCCACGAGGGGGACATGCCGAAAACGCAGCCAACTTTTCGTCGAGCACCTCGCTTTAAAGTCTCGGATGCCGAAACCTCCCGTCAAGAGGGCTTACCAGAGGCATTCTCACCGCAGAGACGCGGAGCAAAGTACGTCGCCGGAGGACTCGCGGCAGAATTACAGAGCTGGCTTGCGGAAGTCAGGGGCTGGACTGGCGGCGACAGACCGGAAAATCTGGTCATGAACATCGTCATTGACGAGCTGCGAGCTGGGAACAGGATGTACCTCGTCAAGGGCCGGAGAGTCGTGGGAGACGGGGAGGCAAGCGAAGAGATCGCCGCGCGGCTGATGCTGGCCGGCGAGGGGAGGCTGACAGGATTAGGTCAGAAAGTTGCGGTCACTGTGGGAAGTACGGTCGCAGTCTCGCAGCCCGCGTGGGAAGTTGATCTTGATGGATCACGATGGGTTGTCGCGTGCGACTGGGCTCTCTTGTAGATGACGACTTTTTGGAATACACGAACACCCCAGTTCCAATAAATTCGGTGAAAGCTGATTGACGACCCGACACTCGCAAGCTGCAACTGGGAGCATCCACGCCCTGGATTTGGACTGGAACAAGTGGGAACAAGTACGTTTGAACTCTTGTTATGCACCCATTACTACAGTCGGTGTATACATTGCATAGCAATCCTTAGCTGTCATGATTGTTCCCTTCGTTTCTTCTAGAGAGCACCGATTACTGCATAAAGCGGATAGTTGTATGAAGAATATCGGAATCTCGTATTGTTACTTATTCCAGTGAGATTATTCGCCAAAGCGACGTGCCGTCCCACAAATCTCAACAAGTCATCTCGCGTCAGCCGGCGCGCGCAGCTGCAAGCTGCCGCCAGCGATCTGAACGTCAACCGAAAGTTCCCCAACTCGAACATTCAAGATCCATTGTGCGCAAGGGCAATGTCATCAGCAAACTCCTTGGGACTCTCGACATCATGACGTGGCTGACCCTCCGACCGGCCGCCTTCGCGCGGGCGTCCGCGGGCCTGACTTGCCGGCCGGGTCTGCGGCCCTATTCGGCCGCCGCCGGCCCCGGCGTCTCGGACCCGCTCCGGATCCTCTTCTGCGGCTCCGACGACTTCAGCTGCGCGGCGTTGGACGCGCTCAACGCAGAGAAGGAGCGGAACCCCGGGCTCATCGAGTCGCTCGACGTTGTCGTTCGACCGGGCAAGCTGTCGGGAAGAGGGATGAAGAAGATCCGCGAGGGTATGTGTCTCGACACTCATTTCCCCCTTCGTCAGCAGGAACGAGTGGTGGACCTTGAGCTGACAATATATACCTAGTGCCATTGAAGAAACTAGCTGAGAAGCTTGAGTTGCCTATCCATGAGAGGGACACATTTACCGGGTGGCAGGTACCTTGACCTACATCTCAAACCACTTACATTTGTACTGATACATGTAGCCACGTAACGACATTAACCTCATTGTCGCTGTCTCCTTTGGCCTCTTCGTGCCGCCACGACTACTGAACTTGGCCAAATACGGTGGACTCAACGTCCATCCGTCCCTTCTCCCAGAGTAAATGAACTGTGATATCGTCCCCTGAACGTATCATAACTGACACCACTCTCTCAGCTTCCGCGGCCCTGCGCCACTTCAACACACCCTCCTCCAGCGTCGTACCCACACGGGCATAACCCTCCAAACCCTCCACCATAACGCATTCGACCACGGCACCGTTCTCTCCCAGACGCCACTCCCCGGCATTCCGGTCCCAGCGGACTGCACCACGCAACGCTTGCACGACATCGTAACCCCGCTCGCCGCCGAGATGCTCGTCGACGGCCTGCGGAAGGGACTGCACATTCCCCCAGTGAAAGACGTCGGCTGGCAGCCCAACGAAGAGGAACGGAAGCAGCTCAGCCACGCGCCTAAGGTGACGAACCACGACCGCCAAATGAACTGGCCCAAATGGGCCGCCGACGACGTCGTGTTGCGTCAGCGCGTGCTGGGGCCAGTTTGGTGCTCGGCGTACCACCACGGCAGCCGGAAAATCATGAGGCTCAAGTTTGGCGACGCCGAGGTTGTCGAGCGTTCCGACCGGATCAACCAGTACTGCCGACGACGCTCCCTCCGCAAGAGGGGTGAGCTTCCTGCCGAGGATTATCCCGGGGAGGACCAAGACGTTGAGATGATTTCCTGGGTCTGGCAGCCGGAAGAGAAAGCGCAGGACCGCGAGTCGTGGATGGCCTGCTGCACCCCTTTCTTTGAGCACGAGGACGGGAAAAGCATCCTGATACCCACTGCGGGTGGCAGTTGCCTCAAGCTGTTGACTATCACCGTAGAAGGTTCTCGGTCTAAGCCTGCAGTCACAGCGGTCAGTGGTTTCGGCAAAGTCGTCAGAGACGAAGACGACGACGGCAACAGACCAGACAGCTTAGGCGATGTCTGGGGACCATCAATAGCTGGGGACCTCGTGTTTTCCATTATCGATCCCTAAAAGGATTCGAGTAGGTTTGGATCAGTGTTGCTGTATACTATCAACGGGTGCGATATTAGGGGGTAGTATCCCAGCGTAACACCTGCCAAACGCTAGTGTATCAAATAGTGTATATTACAAAGACACTTCTCTTGGGATTGGGGTTCAAACAACCATATTATCATGGTAGTATCCGGAAGTATGGTACTTCGATGGCTTCTCAGTTCCTAGCCCCGGCTATTGTGTGCTTCTCTCCAAAAACGGGTTTAGCCAACCGCAATGCTTGTCCAGTAAATCCAGATTCGGCCATCATAATTGTTTATTGGGTTGTTTCAAGGCGGACGCATCGTCCTACGGCCATTGCAATTGACTCTGTACATCAGCAACAGATCTGGTAGGTTCCTGTTTTGCTCCAGTACCTACATATGGCAAGGGCGATACAGAGTACCTTGTAAATTGAACGACCGCTACTTCCTCGAAAGCACTTTCCCTTCTCCCAGCCTAAAACAGAAGTCTTGCGCCGAAGTTGTTTCTTTTTCCTTCATCGCCGACCTTCATACACAAATACCTAGCTTATCCTTTACCCTCCCTTTCCTTTTCTTTCCCCTTTATCTTTCCGCCAACGCTCACGACTCGACTTCCGTCTCTGGAAGGAAAGGTAAGTACAATTAAGCATTGTGTTGAGTGAGCAACCAGTCAGGAATAAATGGAAACTGATGCTCTCAAAGGTCCTTCGGCCTCACCAACCAGTCGGCCGCATCGATACCTACCTTAGCCGGTCTGGGGTACGTCAGGGACATCATGACGTTTCCAGAGGTGGTTGAAACTGCCGTTATGCGGTCAAGTGACTCCTCGGGAGAAAAAGATCGTCATGCTGTCCACTACTTGCCTGGCATAGGTTCATTCCCGGGAATCAAGACGCTCATGGATGTGTCAGGACAGCAATATAATGAGCAGGCAAGCGACAATCAGATTCAACAATGCCCTCCTCCAGCTCAGCAGGTCGACCGGTCCATAACACAATGTGAGGCACCTAGTATAGCCTCAACAGCCAAACAGACGAGCCCGTTCAGAAACCCATTTGCTCCGCCATTGGAGATAGACAATACTCCTGTCTTCAGCCGATCAGCTGCACCAATGCCGCCTCGGGAGAGCCATGCCGATGCGCTCACCGGACAAGTCCATCGAACGCCTTCTGTGCCACGATCGACCGCGCCGTCCTTGAGCAATCACTCGGTGACTGTGAGAAGTCAATCCAGCGATCAGCAGGACAACCTCATCCAGCCAGTAAATACCCCTAGAAACTTGGATTTGAACAAACACGAGAAGTCTTTGGCGCAATTTGAATATTTTCACAGCACAAACTCGGATGGTCCAGAAGAGAAGCACCTTCCGAGTATGCGAAGCCCGTCCTGGTCGCCATTGACAACGCCCCCGGAATCTCCGCTTGCGCCAATGACCGACATCATTGACGAAGAATTCGGCTGTCGTCGCGCCTCTTCTCAGCGGACTTCACCGGTTGCACGACAGTCACGCAACCAAACTTTTGATTCCGAGACGGCCGTCCAGCAAGAAGGACTCAGCAACCGTCCACCCCGCACCCCGTCCCCTCAAAGACCCAGCAAACCCAAGTCCCGGAATCCCCGAAGCCGAGTAAAAGGACAGAAAGGACGGGCTGACGCAAATGGAGGTCGTCGGCAAGCAGCTCCCACGCGCTGGTCGCCAGTTATTCCGTGGTCTCCCAACCGGAAAGCGTCTTTTCATTATGATTTGCAACAGAGGCTTGCTGCCGCCACTCGTGGGACTCATATCGACAATGGCCTCCTCAAAGTGTCCCTTGAGGATTTTGACATTTAGACTGGCTTGGTCTTGATAAATCATGGAATACGAACGGATCTATTCGAACTGCTTGGCAAAACGGATTTTTGTTTTTGCAATAGTGAGTCTTACGTCGTTTCCCGGTTTACGGATCTCGGTCTGTGGCTTACAGTTTCAGTTACTTCCAGGCATGGAAACACCTGCCTATGGTTCCCGACCTGGAATGCTTCTCTTCAAGAATCCCTACGTTGACTGCTCAATCTTCTTTTTACTTGGTGGGTAGTTCCACCACCCCATTGTCTTTTGGCTCGCAGTACTAACTTCAGTTCAACGAGCTTTCGTATTTCTTGCTCAACTTGAGTTACGCGTCGTCCCTTAGTGCGAGCTAGATTTGACCTACGTTTCTATTTATAGACTTGAGCAGCCCCAAAGACTCGGGATGGAGTCCCCATTTTTCACAACAATAAGTGCTACCGTACTGAGAGTTGCAAAAATTTTATGGATACACTAGAAGAGTCACAGGAGTCTCCAGGTTCAATCCAAATTTAGCCAGAGGGCGGAACGCGAGTCGGGTTACACAAATGAACTGGTAACGACAGTAAATTTCGATATTCATCTTTGCTCTACTAACAAATTACTCCTGAACCATCCCACTCATTACTCATGAACTATGATCATAACTTATAGCTCGTCTAACGTGGAGCTAACGCGAGTCAGTTCCACGCCGAGCCATTCGAATGAGTGAAACACTAAGATGTCATCCCGCAATTGTCAACTATGGCTTTGTACAAGACGCCCATGTATCATTGCAGCGAATGATACCTGTCGCTTCCACGTCGTTGCTTCAGACGAACGACCAAAAACGCCCTGCAATCGAGCTCCAGCACAGTAATGAAACCCACTTTACATCAACAAGCCAACAACAACGCTGAGTATAGCAGCCAAGCTGAGAGCACCAGCGGCTCTGACACCAGCGGCGCCGCTGTCGATGCCGTTCTTGGTACCTTCCGCCTTGCCACCATTGCCGTCCTTGCCGTCCTTGCCTTCCTTGAGCTGCTTGCATACGCTCATGAGTGTTGAGTTGTTCATCATCTCGTTGAGCTTGGCCTCCTTCTTGGCGGCCTTGGCCTTGAAGTTTTCGATCTTGGTGGTGTTGCCGTTGAACTTCTCGTTCAAGGCGGTGTCGTTCTTTGAAAGAGCAACGAGCTTGCTGTGAAAGTTGGCGCGGTTAGCCGGTGTCCATTGCTGGGTTACTAACAAGGCCTCGAATGTGCACTTACTTCAGCTTGTTCATCTGCTTGCAATCTCCCTTGGTGGTCATCGCCGCGCAGTACTGGAGAAGGGTCTGGTTGCCCTGCAATTCGGTGAGCTTGGCCTGGCCCTGTTGGGCCCAGCTCTTGAGCTTTTCGGCCTTGGTGGCGTTGTTCTTTGTGACCTCGTTCAGAGCAGTCTCGTTGGCAACCAGCTTTTGCAACTTGTCCATACGGTTCATGAAGCGGCACTGTCCATTTTCTTGCTGAACAGCGCGAACCTGGTCGCAAGTCGCCATCAGGGTTGCGTTTTGCTTGGCCGTGTCGATCTGGGGCTGGACCTCAGCCGCCTTCTTCTTGATAAAGTCCATCCTCGTGGCGTTGTTGTTCGTGATCTCGGCCAGGAGAGTGGCGTTGGCAGCAAGCTGCACCAGCTTCTCGTTCTTCAGGAAGCGCTTGCACTGAGCCTCTGTCGAGTTTTGGCCGCCGCCTCCATGTTGGTCCTTGGCGAGGACCGCGAGGGACAGGAGGGGCATGAGGAGGAATGAAAGCTGCATGTTGGCGGTTGACGACGAGGAACTGTTTAAGCGCTGATGATGATGGTGTTGAGAAGAAGGCGGTCCGGCCGCGGTGAGGAAAGAAATAATAAAAGAAGAGAAGGGATCTGGATATGGTGACCGCAGAGCTCAGAACGGACGGAGAGGAGGGCAGGGAAGAGACGGCTTAGTCTTATACAAAACCCTCTTCTACACCCCATGCATACGACTGGCTACCATACCATGTCAGCCTGCGACCGTCCTTGGGTTTTCGTCCGATTGGTAGCCTGCGTTCCCCCTCTACGGCACTCGCACGAAACCAGAAGACCAAACACACGCTGGACAGGAGAATGCCCGCCGGCCGTTCAGCGAATGGTTCTTCAGATGGCATGTCTCATTCCCCTCTTCCGCTACGCTGCGACTGGCCGGCATAGTCCGCCAGCAACGCTGTTTCAAGCTCTCGCTCTCGACTCTCTCTTGGGAAAGGACGGGACTGAGTTAGATGATGATGAGAGAGGGAAACCCAAATGCCCAAAAAGGCATCTGCCGCCAACTCAGATGGCCCTCGACGGTAACCACCACGTCCTGTCTTGGCTCGAGCTCTGTTTCCCCGTCATGCATCTGTTTGATCTCTCGGTAGTATCTGGCGTCGACAAATCAAATCGCAATGGTCTGAATCTCGACCAAGCGTTACGAAAACGACGACAGTCTTTTTTTTTTCTTTCTTCTTTTTCTTTTTCGGGTTTTTCCCCCCCATGTTGAAGATATCTGTTCCCCGCTATCGACATGATGTATTATCTCCCGCCCCGGGAAGTGGGCGGGAAGCGCCGTGTCAAAGAAAAAAACATCACAGACTCCTCCACTCTCTCACACTTGAGCTCGATATATTTTAGAACGCCAGACGCATACTGCGTCTACCCATGGCAGATTGATGGTGTGGCATCTGGCTGACGCGGGATTACTACGACGCCTAATCTCCCGTGAGTATCTTTCAGTGCCTCAAGATGAGGCTCAAACGACACGTTTGGCGAGCCCCCCCTCTTTCTCCAACGTCCATCCCGGCACCCACGCATTGTCCGTTTCAGACACCCAAGCCCGGACGCGGCGAAACACTGTTGATCGATCGACAGCCCAACCAGAACCATGGAGAAAACCAGGGCTAGCTCGCCTGTCGTGCCATCTCGGTATTCAGGCACGCCCCAAGTTTAGGAACCCAGGTAGGGGCCAATCGAGTTGGTGGAATGTCCACATTCCCATGGTGTCTCGCTGCCCGCGGCCCACGGCCAGCCCGGTCCAATCGATTCACTCAGGCACCGCTAGCCGAATCCCCCCCCCAAGCCCCAGAAACCGATGCGTCCATTTTCGTACTAGGTACAGCGGTGCCGTTCGGTCCAGGAACCCTGCAGCCACTCTCGGGCCTTGAGGAGCGGCGGCAGAAATGCGCATCAAAAGTCTGCATGCCAAGAGATTGATTGGAGGACGATGTAACGCTGCGAGCAGATCCAAACGCACATGCCATCCCGCCTTGCTCGCCCTGCGGTGGCCTCTTCTCGCACATACGCGCTAGTTTACGGCACTTGGACCCGAACGACCAGGCCGACGTAGATCAGCTCTCGCTGCCTTGGCGATTACGGCTCGAAATGCAGTGCCTTGGAGGTTAGGGGACTGAGGTCCCGGGTTGATATCTGGTCTCTCGACATGAGATTACAGCGCTTGGCGGGGCGCCATGCGAAGGCGTCTAGAACAAAGGGTCCTCTTCTTTGCCGGAGCGTCAGGAGGGGCTTGTGTTCTATGGCCCGTCCTGTCTCCGGGGGCTGATGGGACCCTTCGCACCGGCCTTGATCGTCTCGTGCCTCGTCATCTTGTCGTCGGGACCTACCCAATGGCGATCCGGCTTGCTACCCCCGGGACCTCTTGATCTCGAGCACCATACTCTGTAGCGGGCGAAAGACGAAGGGGGAAGACTACTGTCGTCCGAAGAAGAAGAAGAAACAAAGAAAAAAATAGAAGAGAAGGGAAAGGGAAACCCTGATGAAGACGTTTCCCGTGTCATCATTCGTGGCTGCATCAGCATCGCGTCAGCAGAGGCAGCAGAGAGGCAGCATGTGCGCGTGCGAGAACACCGCTGCCGCTTCGGCAGAATTCCTACGTCTCAGCCGCCGTCGGCAGGGAAGGGGGAGAAAGAGGGCTCGGAGAAAGGGCACATCTATTTTGTCCCGCTTACCGGCTCTCTTTTTTCTTGTAGAGAGTCGTTAGGCCCGGAGCGTGCGAGCGTGCCTGCTTCCGCGGTCGCACTCTGCAGTCTCTCTCCCTCCCCTCCCCCTTGATGGCCGTGATCTACGCCCCCCCGGCGGGATTCTTTTCTTGGCACAAGTACCCGCTCCCAACTTCCCCATGTTGTCTCGCCAGCCAAGCGAGGCGAGGAAAGGGCCTCCATCTTGCTTGGCACCATTCTCTTACACCGACAGTACTCCGTAGTATTCCAGCCTCTCATTTGGAAGCAGAAGGGACAGGGCGAGGTGGACGAGCACAGACGCACGCACGCACGCAGATCAGGCGACGCGTCCCAGTACAGCGCCAGAGCAGAGAGTATACCTATAGGGAGGGGGACGGGGTGGTCTCCGGCGACGCAAACCGAGACCAAGACAAGACATGTGTCAAGTCGGCAGACGACGGAGAAGGGGGGAGAGAACGGACGAGTCACGTACGCAGTACATAGGGGAAAAGAATAGCCACGCGCCACGCAACTCCTCCACCCCGCGGAACCCAGGATCCCTGCTCGCCTGGCTGCCGTTCGTCGGGGGGGGAAGATGATTGTCATTCACATAGAGACTTTCCTTCCTATGTAGAAGAGAAAGAAAGGCGAAACCCACTTTCTCCCAGACGCACGTATGGGGAGGGCAGGGCAGGTAAAGGTTTCCCCCCTCGCCCAGGTTCATGGGTTTATCATCCTGGAAATTACCGGGCCTGCTGCGATGTTCCCTGGTCTTTTCAGCCCTTTTTTTTTTCTTCCTTTTATTTTTTCTTTTGCATGATATGATACCATGGTAAAAGACCCGAGCAGAGCGAGGTAACGAGTAAGAGAGGATCGGCACAGGAAGGGAAAAAAAGGCAAAAAAGCAAAGAAGAGGAGGAAATAAAACCATGAAAACGACAGGGCGAAGTCGTTTGAGCCGAAGCGGTTCTAAACCAATCCAATGGCGGATAGCATCGCGCGGCGGCTAGCGGCAAAAGCTGTGTGTGTGTGTGCAGTTAGTCAGTGGCAAAGGTCAGGTCAGTCAGCCCCCCCCCCCCCCCCCAGCCAGCCCGCCAATCACGAGAGTTTCTTCAATGACGGGCACAATTGCGTGACGGCGTCGTGCTAGCGGCAAAAGGAAAAAGTTGAAGAAAGATGAGAGGAAGATGAAGAAGAAGGGAAAATAAAAATAAATGAAATATAGTAACGGTTCTTGAACTGGGGAGGGGGGTAGGGGGGCGCTTCCAAAAAAGGATTCGTCGTCGTCTGCCCTATCTATATCATAAAACACACTCTCGATAACTCCTTGTCCTTCCCATGTCTTCTCCGACCGTCCCTCTCCTTTGTCTGCCTTCGGCCTTATCCAGGTGTCATCACCCAACTAGCCGCACTACCGGAAGGGGGGAGAGCTTTGACAACCGCGAGAAACCCTACTGTTGAGCCGGCGGCGCACGCCCGTTTATCCCGCCTTCTTCTTTCCCCACCCCCCTTCCCTTCCCTCCCCTCCCCTACCCTCCCTTGGGTAAATTCATTTTAGCCAACGCGAATCTAGGATAAATAACAAAAAAGTCAAATATCTGCATGGAATGAATTTACGGTTTTGGGGTAAATCCAGTTGTTGGTTGGGTGAATCCATTTACCCAAAAACCTCTTTCATGAAGTGGTATTCGATCTTGCTTCCGTCCTGCCGACCCCGCACCGAGAGCTGCCGGCACTTGTCCGCCAGGATCTCCCCGACGACCGGCGCGCCACAGTAGAACACGCCCACCTTGAGCTCCTCCTCCTCCTCCTCCACCACCTCCACATCCCGCCTGGACGATGACAACGATGATCCGCCGCTAGCGCCGCGAGAGGGGCCGTCTTTGCCCCCACCACCACTACCATTTCCGCCCCCAACGGTGATGCTATCGGCGTCAGCGTCGGCCCGGCCCCCGTCACCGGTCTTCTTCTTTTTCTCCTCCTCCTCCTCCCTGCCGTTGAGGCCGCTTCCGATGGCGCCTGCGTTCATGCTGGCCCGCTTGCTCGCCCGGAACCGCCGCATGTCCTCGTAGTGCCGGTCGAGGATGTCGTCAAAGTCAGGCCGGCCAAATTGCGTGGGGTTCAGCAGCCCAGTCAGCGGGCTCTCCGGGTGCTCGTCGGTGCGGTGCATCTCGAGCAGCCAGCGGTACACGTGGGTGACGATGTTGCGGCGCTTCTGGGTGACGTGCGTCGCGATGCGGATGTCGAGGTGCTGGTCGGCGCCCTCGTGCCGGCGGTGCCAGTCCTGGCTGCGCGAGACCGAGTTGAGCAGGTCGGCGATCCAGAGGAGGTAGTTACGGTCCCGGACGGTCCAGTGGAAGTCGACGCGGCGGTAGTCGGCCGCGAAGGCGAAGGCCTCTGAGGGGTTGGGCGCCTTGTTGGGGTCGTTAGCGTCGGGGGCTGCCGTCGCCTTTGAGTCCTTCCTCTCTGGGCTGTCGGCCGGCTTCTTCTCCGCCGTGACGGTCGTCTCCGAGTCGTGGCGGTGCTGATGCTGAGAAGCGTGGCCGTGGTCGTGCGTCGGGCCGCCATGCTCCTCGTCGTCGCGGGCCTGAAGGTCCGCGAGGATACCCGAGAAGGGGGTCACGCCGATGCCCGACCCGACGATGATGGTGTGGCTAAAGTCGTAGAAGCGCTGGGCCGGCGCGCCAAAGGGGCCGTTAATGCCCACGTCGATCTCGGCGGTCCCCGAGTCTCCGCCGAGCCCGCGCAGCCGCTTCGTCCAGTTGCCGTCCGTCTTGATGTGCAGCTGGAATTCCCTGCCCCGGCAGATGGAGACGGTGAAAGGGTGCCACTGGAAGGTGCTGAGTGCCGGCACCTGCAGGAAGACGTACTGGCCGGCCTGGTACTTCCAGATGCGCTCGCTCGGGATCGTGGCCGTGATCTCGACCGTCTCGCCGTCGAGCACCCTGAGGGTCGCCTTGATCTTGTGGAAGCCCGTACCAACGCGGACGGCGCGCTCGGCGAGGATGAGCAGCGTTGGGAAGGCGAGGAAGTAGCCGAACATGGGCCACTGCATCAGGTGCGCCGTGCCGTGGGCCATCATGAGGCCGATGATGGGGTACATGAGCAGGTGGCCGAGCTGGAAGACCTCGTAGTTCCATCTGCGCACCTTGGGCAGGCTCAGAAGCGCGAGGATATAGAAGGAGCCGAGCGCGGCGATGCCCGTGGACCCGGGTAGGGTGCGGACATAGCCGACGTAGGGGCGCGGCACCATGTCCGGGCCAAGGACCTCGGCGACGCGGTCCTGGTTCGCGGGCCGGCTGCCGTGGTAGAAGGAGCCTGTCAGGTGGCCGATGGCGTGCAGCGTCGCGAAGGCCAGGGCGACGATGGAGATCTTGATGTGGAAAGACTGGCTGAGGTCCCAGTTGGCGAAGCGCGAGACGTAGTAGGAGCGGCGCATCCAGGTGGAGAAGTAGCGCGACATGCTGAGCAGGAGGAAGAAGAAGGTCATGTACAGCATGCCGGCGGCCGTCTTGGCCATGACGACGCCCCAGCCGAAGGCGGCGCGGTACCGGGTCTGGGTGACGTACTTAACGCACTGCCAGACGCCGAATGCGAGGGTGCAGCCGACGACGAGGGCCAGGAAGACGATCTCGGGCCCGTGGACGGCCCAGTAGGCGCGCAGGCGGCGGGACAGGAGGAGCTTGCGGACGTAGTCCTTCTGCGAGTCCTCCGAGTCCTTGTCCTGCTCCAGGGAGGGGATCTTCCACTCGCGGACGCGGGAGGCGAAGTCGGCGCGCGGAATGCGGTGCGAGCGGCTCCGCTCATCGGCGGCCGGGTCCGAGGTGGTGCCCGGGTGGGAGCCGGGGAGCCCCATGATGGTGCGGAGGAACTCATGGCGGAGGCGGTTTTCGTCGCGCGATTGCTGCTTGGACGAGAAGTCCTGGGGCTGGTCCTTCTTCCGGATGACGTGGTGCGGCTTGGACTGGTTTTGCGGGGTGAGCGCGTCGTGGGCGGCGTCAAGCTTGGCCTCGACCTCGCCGTAGTCGATGTAGCCGTCGCCGTTGTGGTCAAGGTCGTCGAGAAAGGAGTTGATCTCGTCTTGGGTCAGGTACCGGACTCCCTCGTCGAGGTTCGTGACGGGGTGGTCAACGGCCGCCATCAAGGCTTGTGGTTGGTGTGCCCGTGTGGGGTCTTCTTCCTCTTCTTCTTCTTCTTCTTCACTTTGGCTCTGTTGACAAGAAACGTGATGGGTGTCGGTGGGACGGTGATCCTCCCGGAAAGGGGGGGAGAAGAGGACGGCGGTCCAAGATGCTTTTGTACAGATTCGTAGGCCAGAGGCCTAGAGCGGTGGGTTGCGGCCATTTTACCTGGCTCCTTGGCGGTGATTTTCCCTTGATTCAATCAGTTCGTTCCCCTATGGCGATTGTCGGATTGGGGCCAATGGCGTGTTTTCGGTTTTCAGTGGACGGCGTCGTTGTACGTCAGCCGGGGCATGAGCCAAGCTTCTTGGTGGTCTGACGCGCGTGGTGCGCAATACCAAGCAATACCAAGCAATACCAAGACTCCGCGCGCAGCCCAGAGCAGAGGTGAGATCATCACCCAAATATCACGGTGCCGCCTAGTGTCGAGTCGTCTCCCCGTACAGATCTCGGCAGAGAAACAACGCGTGATGGGTGCAACTGCTTCGCGGCGAGGCAGGCGGATAATGGACGGTAGCGCGCGGTCCATCCAGTGGTCTAGGCCGGGGAAATGCTGGCATCAAACCTTGAAGCCGCAGGTTCTTGCTGGCGGCCCCGGGGGCCTGAGCCCGGGTTTAGGCATAATGCCATGTAATTTGGCCCTTCTTAACGCCTTCTTGGGGGTCGGATTCCCATTGTCTGGTGTGTTGTGTGTTCGGTCGAAAGAGTCCGCCGAGAAAGCTGTGGCTTGTCGCTTCTGCGAAAGTGGGACGCACGGGCCAATGACGTCGGGGTCTGTTTGCTTGCTTGCTTGCTTACCTACGAAAGACGCTGCCGCTCAGAACACTTCCGGGGGCTCCCGCTCCTCGGGCCCGGCATCTACCGTCTGTGCCCCCTTCCTGGCACCACAGCCACTGGCACAGCTTCATCAGGAGTGTCCAAGTAGGGTAATGGTTAAAACAGAAATAATCACAAAAATGAAACAAAACGAAACACTGAGGGAAAACCCCGAAGCAAAAGATCCAACACTCGACTAGCGTCTGTGGTTGAGAGTATCCTATTGATGTCTCTACACAAGTCGTCCCTCCCCCGCATCATCATGTGTGACAGGTCCGACATCCTTTCAAGAAAATGCAGTACCTGTGCGACGGCCGCCAGTTCATCCGTCCAAACGAGGGGCTCCGTCTCCCTGTGTGCTTTTTTCTATTTTAAAACCATCTGCCCTTCAACCGGTAGATGTCCCGTTCCCCCTTTCAATTCCTGGAATTCTGTAGCCTGGGAAATCGAATGTCGTGGTTGGTTTCGGCGAGCCGCCCGTAGCCTGGAGTAAGTGGGGCCCTCCCGCATCGCATCGCATCACGGCGGCCTGCGACGCTACTTCTTCCTCTCCCCGCCGGCTTCGCTTTTAATATATATGTATCTGCCGCAGGCCACACCCGCCCTCCTAGACAAAAACAACATTCCCATCCTTCTTTGAACATCTATTCGAGCCATCCGCAAGAAGCATAAGTAGCTTTGTTACTACCGGTCCCTTTGCAAAGAGGCAGAACCAAAATCCGTTTACTTCTTGTCGTGAGCGACCCGACCCCACTCCGCCAGGTACAAGGGGGGGGGGACCAACCCGCCAAGCAATTTCGCCAGCCCACCGCCCTGATCTTTACCCCGCCATCACCCGTCGGGAGAGCCTCATCCCTCAGCCCGGCCCAACATCGCCTCTCACCTTTCCCACCGCCGCAACGTGTACATACCTAGGAAGCACATACACACAAGACAGTGGATAAAAAAAAACACACACACACACAACCACCGCAGATCTCACACCGCAGTGAACAAAGGGAAGCGGATCGAGTAAATAAGTAAAAGAAGAAAGAAAGAAACAAAGGGGAAAAAAAAGAAGAAAAAAAAAACCGAAACATGGCGTCCCAGACAAAGGACCGCATCACCTGCCACGTCCTTGACACCTCGGCGGGCCGCCCGGCCCGTGGCGTGCGCGTGCACCTCTCGACGACGGTACCCTCCTCCTCCTCCTCCTCTCCCTCCACCACCGGCGGCGTCCTGCGCGAGTTCGAGTCCCAGACCGACGACGACGGCCGCGTCAAGGCCTGGCTGCCCTTCTCCGACGCCACCGCCTCGGGCGAGGTCCCCGTCTACACCCTCGAGGACGTCCTCGGCGGCCTCCAGGGCCCCTCGCGCTGGACCCTGCGCTTCGACACCGCCGCCTACTTTGGCGGCGAGGACGCCACCTTCTTCCCCGAGGCCGTCGTCGTCTTCACCGTCCGCGAGGGCCAGCACTACCACGTTCCCCTGCTGCTGAGCCCCTACAGCTACACCACCTACCGCGGCAGCTAGATGCTGTTTTCTTTTTTTGGTCCGGGGGAGGGGGGAGGGATGGGTGGCCATGAGGTTGACGGGAGACAGAGAGAGAGGGGGGGAAAGTCTTCCTGTATAGGGGGTGGGAATGGGTTCGGATTGGGGAGACTAGCTCCAGGGTGGGAGGGGGTTGGCCATCGGATGATGGACCAGATGAGAGGCACATTTATGAGTCTTTGTCCACAGCAAGCATATAAACATGCAGACAGGGGAGGGAGAGTGATAGAGGGAGATAACCAATTTGCAAGAACCCTGCAATGTAATGATCTAATTATGAAGATACTGGTTGTCTAACGATAGTATTATCATCGTCCCTCGGAGGTAAATGTCCATTCTTATGGACAGTGTCCCAGCCAGCAAGGCTGGCATTGACGATGATAGTGATGACGACACCAAGTATGAGCATTAAGCCTTCCCAGCAATGCATTTTGGTCGCCATCCCGTTGCTCCTAAAACCTAAAACCAGGCCCCGAAGCCAGCCCACCAGTCCTTATCCCGAATCCCAATCCAAATCCCAACCCAAAGTATTAATATATCAAAATAACTCCGCGCTTGCGCTGTAGGTGGTCTGTTATTACAGTCTTTTCGGCCGTTTCTTCATCGTGCGTGGCACATGGTTTTGACAGTCCGCTGCCTAACCCCCTCCGTCATCTAGGAGAGCTCAGCCGGGCTCGCCCCTACTTCCGCAGGCCAAACTTCTGAAACAAGCTGTTCCTCCGGCTGCTGCCGCTCTGTGCCGACAAGACGGGCGAGAGGTCCCCGGCTGTGTGGGAGACGATGCTCTCGGAGCCGTCCTTGCTATGCGGGCGGCCCACGGGTAGGCTAAAGTGGCTGGCGTTGGACGGCCCGTCGGCATCGAAAATAGCTTCGGCCTCGGACTCTAGCAGGGCCTCTTGGCTGTAGAGTGCGGCCATTTGAGGCGTGATGACGCCGTGGCTGATGATACGCCTGTGTTTCTGAAGGAACGAACGCCGCGTGCGGGCCATTACTCGTTGGCCGCTAATGTCGTCTTGCGAGATGACAGCATCGGGTGACAGGTTGGCGTCGGGATGCGGCAGTGTGGTGTTGCGTTCTGGGAGTTGTCAGACTTTTTCCCCCCATCTTCTTATGACAAACTGGTAGTTGAAGTGGATAATCAACTCACCTCCGTTGAAGGGCTCAGGGAAGCCAGTGTCCCGAAGACTAGCCTGGCTCTTGGTCGACGGGCTCCGTGGTGCGTTGGTCATTGTGTAAGGCTCTGCGAGGGAAATGCGGTCTTAGTTTATTGTGGGGGGGATTAGGCAATGATCCGGTGGCAGTAGTGCGATAGTATAGTGTGGTCGGGCGGTGGTGGTGGTGGTCGCAGGGCTGATATTCAACTGAACAGTGGTTGGGTATGTGATGGTAGATATGGAAAGACTGGGGGGCCAGAGAAAACGAGAAAATGATCTCTTTGTAATTGGTGACGGTTTGTTAGGGAAATTGGAATTCCGAGGATGACAAAAGAGAGGGAAACAAAGAGACGAATAATAGGTGAAGACCGAGGCAAAGGGCGAGACGCCGCCGGCGGGGTTCCGTGTTGGAAGTTGCCGTTCTATCCTTTAGCGTCTTGGGTAATTACGAATCCTTCTCAAAAAGGCAGTGGCAGCTAGTGAGACGGGCCACCCCAGGAACGAGACGAGAGCAGTGAAAGCAGCAATGGGCAAATGAGAAGGCGAGACAGATCCCCTTGGGGTACTAGGTATTACTCTGAAAGCAACCACAGGAACTGGGGCGAAGGGGGGGTGGGACGGGCACGGTATTTAGAGCAAAAGGCCGAGAGAGTCGAAAGTCAGAAAGTCAAGCAAAGCAAAGCGGATGGATGTGGCTACTGGCCTATGCGCCGCATCTGGAAACACGTAACGCTGTTCCGCTTCCCGGCTCCTGTGCGCCGGTGTATGGCTACAAAGTGCTGTCTTGTGCTTCGCTCTCGCTCGGCTCGGCCACGGGATGGGCTCCCGCTTACGAGAGGCAGACAAGGAGGTGGTAAGAAGGTGCTAAATGACTGGCCGCAGTGCTGTGCTGTGTAGAGCAGTGGCAAGCCACGCCAACGAATGGATAACTGGGATGGGCTGGGTGGACGGGTGGGGGAGCAGGTACGCTGTACCTCCTCCTCCCCCCCCATCTTCCTTATTTTCTCCTCGCTGCATAGACACGACTCTGTACGGATACTTTTTTGTTTTTGCTTGGGTAGGCAGCTACGGCAGGCAGCTTGTGCACCACTAGGGCACAATAGCACAAAAGTAAGCTGGCATGACCTGCCTGCATGAGGGACCCAGCCATGCCAATGCAGAGCAGTCATGACGGTCGGTGTCTGGGTGTGTCATGTTTCGAACTTTGACCATGCCACACTGTTCTCCATGTGTCTCGTGGGATGCTCCCAACGACCCCAACAAAAGGGAAAGAAAGGATGCGAAGAGGAATGAATGTGGTAGAAGGAAAGCATGCGTGACTTGAGTGGACGAGTTTTCATCTTGTTCTGGAAGAAACATGGGTACCCCCGGCTGGCCAGCGGTCTGTTTCCTCTGGCTGAATGGATCATGGAATGATGAGTGGCGGACGGAGAGGGGGTTTCCGAGGGCGGGAGAGACGGGGAGTGGGTTTGGAACAGCGACAGATGAAGCTTGGAAAGACACGACAGACAAGGAAATTCGGCATGGCTCACCTTGGCCGGCGCAAGCCATTGGTACGATATGTGCCGGAATCCCGCTCGCTTGGGAGAGGGGGTGAAGCGTCAGCGGTGGAACCTCGCTGGGGATCCCGTCTTAAGCAGGTGGTAGGACGGCGGAGAGTCTTGGCGCACCGCAGCGGGACTTTGGTTTCGAACTCGAGCCTTTCTAGGCAGAGAGATGGCCGAGAGAGAAAACGTCTGGGTGGTTAGGTATTTCCTTTTTTGCTTGCTCGACCGCTGGCTTCTGGCGACGAATAGCAGGACCGAAGACGATGACGAAAGTTGAAGAGGGGAGGGCCTCTCCACTGAACAAGCGCGCGGTAGGAGGGGTAAGCTGGGCTTTGCAGAAAAAGCAAAGAGTGTCGAGAGTCGATGATGAAACGGTTTGCGTAGATGGTTGCAAGGTTCGTGAGGTTTGGCCTTGTCAGAAGAGTGTCGGGGTTCGTGCGAGGAAAGAGAGAAGAGAGCAAGCGCGTGGCCGTTGGAGGCGGGTGACGCAAATCAAGTTTCTACCCTCGATGGATGAATGGTTGGCTGCTGGCGATGATGGGCCGTGACCGAAAGTTGACGTGCCCTTCGTTATGCGGCGAGTCTGCAAGCGGAGAGGAGTGATGGTATCCAAGGATTTTCCTGTACGAAAATCGCCGCGGCACGGGAGGGCGGGCGGGATGCATGCTGTTTATATCATGGAGACCTATCGCAGTGTTGCATTACGTTGTTGCAAATCTCACCTCACCGCCGCATCATGCCGCCTGTCTCGCATCACGAAAACAGTGCCAACCTGTGGTGAGGTGCGGCAAGATAGCGATCCACGTAACTACCTATCTTACCTAGGTAGGTAAATACCTTGGCGTCGGTAGGTGAACCAGCAAGGTCGGACAAATCCGTCCCCAAAGGTAAAGACACATTAGGTTTAGCGTTGTTTAACCCAGACAGCCTTAGCTCCTCACCTAAAGCCAGGATCCCATCAGATCGCAATATGTGGTAGGATGGTTGGCACGCGTCCGTGGACTCCGCTCTGTCATGGTCGAGGGTTTTTTTTTATTTTTATACATACGATGTAGTAAACCCCCCCCCCCCCCCCCTGGCAATACTCGACTCACAGACTCGGTCGGTTTCCGAAAACGCAAAAAAAAGGAGAGGGAAACAAAAAGAAGGAGAGAGGGGCACTGAAAGAGAAGAAAAGGCAAGAGAGAGTGAGAGAGAAGAAGAGAGAGTGAGAGAAGGGGGCCCGACGGAAACCAGGATTCTGTTACTTGCCCAAGCCAAACTTTTGACGGCGGCCTGCTCAGCTCTTCGCTACCTACTCATGTACCCAAGAAACTTGCCCAAACAAACATTGCAACGATAACCCCCTTGGACCGCAACCGAGAGTATCTGGTCAATCCTCACCTCGTCTCCAACTCGATTTACTAGCGCCACCCGATGATCCAATGATGCCAATCAAACGATACTGTGGGTTCGCTCGGTGTCTCTCGAGTGTCTCGCTGACGCCTACCTCACTGGTCCCGCCCGTCGACTAGCCACTGCAGAGCAGCTCCTCTGACCGACTTGGATGAGACGCTCCAACCTCATGACTTTGCCGACCGCCGCTGCCGCCAGTTCTCTCGTTTTTTGTTTGACCTCCAGTCTGGGCCTCAACCGTCCACGTCTACTCCGGGTTTTGGCGCGGACTCTTGACCGGTATCTATGCCAGGGCTTAGCCAAGCCGGCAAGGTCGACAAACATTGTACTTTAAGCTCCAAATCTATGCTTAAGAAACTTGTTAAACGATGGATAAACCTAGTCACAGTGCGAGTCAGCCTCCTATCCTTACTAACCACCAGCCGTATTTGGATGGGCATTCCAGCGAGATGCACCTTATTTCTCTACTACCTAACCCCCCGTACGTATTCGAGGCCTAAGACAGTATTCATACTCCAGAGGGCCCGAGCCCTGCCATTGTCAATGGAAATGACAAAAGCTGCCCTGGCCTTCGAAATCCCCACTCGAAGCATTCTGCGCCTTCTTTCCTCAGCTGGAAAACCCCCTTTCGCTGGAACGCCCCCCGCACTCGCACTAACACCCACACCCACACCCCTGTCGCCCTGCCTCATCCAGACATTAACCGGATTCGGCGGCGACGGAGGAGACGAGAGCGGCAACGGTAGGTGGTGGTGGGGCATCGCCGTAGGACCCTGACGACCTGAATGGCGGAGTCACGGAACGCTGCGCCTTGCCTGTCACTGGCCTCTCCGTAACCACGCCACAGCAGACAGTGGGTCCAGGTTTCGCTGCAGTGATGCAGGCCCAGAACAGCAGCTACTACCTAGTACGTACAGCAGTCGCCTTACGCGGCCTCCGATCTCTTGCTGAAAACAATCCTCGTCGATTGCCGGAACATCTGTCGTCACTGGGTCACACGTCACCGTTCGTTCGCGAACCTGGTTTTCTTTTCTTTCATCCGTTCCTTTGTCCCCCCCTGCCGTTCGTTCGGCATCTTGATTTTGTATTCGTGCCGTGGCGGGATTGAGATGTTGGCTGAACTAGTTTAGAGGAGGGAACCTGGGGGGAAAGACGTCTGACGTCTCCGACCCCGCCAAAAGGCGCGTTCCTGCAGATGGCCATTCGCTCACCACTTGAAGAATCCGCAGATCGCTGCCCGGAGTTGGGCTCATACCGGTACTCCTTCGCTTGGAGGGGACTGACCCCACGACTCGATCCCGATTGACGGGCTCGACTGGCATGTCTTTTCGGTTCCCAGCTGTCCAGTCTGGCTGTCCCGCGGTCAATGATCTGGCATTCCTCAACCATGGCATGACTGATTGCGTTCCTGGTGTCAAATGACCTCTGATAAGGTGCTGAGACATATCAAATATCCTCTTCCTAGTGTTCCCAGTTGGGGCTGGCCGAGTCTTTCGTCGATATGGTCCAGCCCTTCCCCGGCGCCTCGTGGGAATCCGCTCGGTCTTTCCTCTGGCACGCACGTATCTAAGCAATCTATTCAACCCGTTCCCCAAAACTCGAGCCCGGCGGGCTGGACACTATGAACTTGTAATGCCCGGCGCCATCCATGGCTCTTAGTCTGCTCAGCTCCGCCATGGGCCGAGACGCCCCCCCCCCCCCCCCCCCCCCGTCGATAGGAACTTATCATCAAGCAGTGCGTTTAGGGGGCAATTCATGTAGTTGAAAGTGGCTTGTTTCTTCTATCTATAGTGCTATAATCCATGTTCCTTAAATATTGCCTTGCTTAGTGGATTCTGCCGCAAGTATCCATATTTAGGAGCAAGGGTTAGATTAATAAGCAACGTTGTTCTAGAAGGCAGTGTTAGTCAGCAATATCCTGCATAATATACCCCCTTAGGCATTAGCGTAGGTTACTATACACCTAGATATAAAGGAAAAATTATTCTTCTAGTGTAAAAGGGCTAGTTATTATATAATTATAGGCTATTAGCATTAGGTGTTCTTATTAGTAAGGCTACTTGCTATAAGGCTAGCCTATACACTAGTAAATATTTACCTTAAGGCTAAATTTATAGTTACTTTTTTCTCTTTTTTTTTAATAACTATAATAATAATTATAAGTTATATTATTATTTTTATTATAATTAATTACTAACTTATTATCTTTTATATTATTATACTACTTTACTTAATTACTAATACTTCTTTTTTTTTTAGATATTTTATAAAACTATTACCTTTAGTAAGGCTTATATATATACCTTTATAGCTACTATAGGCCTTAAGGCTATAGTAGTCTTACTATTATATAACTACTATAGTTACTATAAGTGTACTTTATTTTCTTTTAAGGAGGAAGAGAAGACCTTTAGTAGGTCTATAAGGGAATAGGAACCTCTTATAAATAAGTCTTATAAGTATTATCTTATTACTAGTTAATTAATTTTAGTACTAAAGAATAAGTATAGCTTTTTAAAAGTAATAATAAGTAGTCTTTCTAGAGACTAGCCTT
>NW_026850664.1:0-109186 GCF_030913465.1 Colletotrichum navitas
CTGACTTCAAATGCAACGTTAACCTCATAGATGCAAAAAACACATCAGAATAGAGTTAACTGTGAAGGGGATGACTAAGAGATATCAAATGAGGTATGATCAGTATTGATACCACGTGCCTGCCCATTCTGCTAGTTTTGCTTCCTAACAACTGCGCCTTACCTTGCTCAGAGACTATCTATTATCGGTTATCAAAGCAAAGGGCACTTCACAAGGACATTACACTCGCTATCTGCCCACTCTCATCTTTCGCAATCTGTCTCAGTTAGTATTAACTCGTCCACCTACCCACTTCATCTTCTTCTTCACGCCTGAGCTTGCCCCTTGAATCTTCATATACCCCGACTAGTAGGGTGTCTGTTGTCAAGGAAAGAAAGATGCTTATTTCTCACATCCTCGTCCATGCAACTTTTGCCATTGGTGCCCTCAGCACGGCGTCTCATGCTCCCGCTGAGGATAGCATGGCCACAAAAACTGGTGGCACTGACGAGGTCGTCAACAATGCTACGCCATACATCATCAGCGCTGTTCCCAACTCTACGCTTCTGGCACGCGACGACGTTCCCCCGCACGACTGCGAGGACATCCTCCGTCGTGCCATCACGCCGGAAATCGACTGCTCTTACTCTTGGGAGAACTGCGGCTTTGACAACCATCTGGAGTACCGCATCCGTATCAACGCCGTCGGCAAGACGAGTCCCAAGTGGTGCGAGATGATGTTCCATTTGGTTCAGCGAGCCATCAACTACCATATCCGCCAGGAGGAGTGTGACCGGACCTATAGATCCAACGAGAACGGTAACGGGATGGTAGTCGTCCTCACTCTGCCCAAGCCAATCGCCAAGTTCGGCGAGTGGCGCCTCAGGGTCGAACAGGCCATCAAGGACAATTTCTGCGCCGGGGGTCCCGAGCTTACATATTGGGTCAATGAACGGTAAGTCCAGGCTCGGTCCCTTCTAGATTATCAGTCATGATCAGCCTACTGACAATTCTCCTGCAACCAGGTGCTACCGTACCAGCATTTGCCGCAGCCGCTGGTGGAAGCGGTCCCTCGCTGAACTCTCTGGGAATCTGCCCGAGATGATGTCTCCCGCCAGAGAGATAGAGCCAGCCTTCTTCCGTCACGCGGCTCCAATCACTGCCACAACCGTCTCCGTTGAGCCTACCACAACCAACATCGTCCCTCGCGATGAGCCTGCTCCCATCATCGTCAACCAAGCTGCCATGGCTGCCGACTCTGGTGTCCACGGCAAGGTTGGGGAGGACTTTGGGCCCGTTGACAAGTGCCCGGACCATACAGACGAGCAACACGCCTGTGGCAGCGTCGACAAGTCTCTCATCAGTTCCGTCGGGGTCCACTGCTTCTACGACCGTGGACAGGGCGAGAACATCAACCAGCTCGATTACAAGGTCACCATCAACCCGACCGGTCAAAACACCGCATGCTGGTGCGACCGCCTCCTGGCCGCTGTGCGAGCTCGTTGCCCCCAGGGCCAAGCCAACTGGGCCTACCCGCTTCTTAAGTGCAATGCAGAGCACATGAGCAACGAGCTTGGAAAGGGCATACACGTCAACTTTCACAGCAACGCCTGGGTTGCTGGCAAAGACAACCGCGAATGCATCAAGGCGGCCATCGAGTCCACTAATTGCGGCATCGCCACTCACTTTGACAGAGGCGGGTGCTTTGAGAATCATTAGAGGGGAGAGCACTGGCGTGGTTTGACCAGTATATCGAATTCATGATGCATGGTTGAAGACTGGATGTAGTGCGCACGCAGTAGTTAGCTTGCACCAATGTGGAGCGAATAGGGCTATGATGAATCCAAAGAGCCTTCCGGAGCACATGACTCGGTTACTTTCGCAATGTATCCGCAAATTGATCATCTTGTGTTCACTTATGGCTTTCGCGGCAAGCTTCACCATTCAACCACTGCTAAACTTCAAGACCGCATCGCTTCGGCACGTAGTGCAAGAAGACAAATATGGTTATATCTTTACCAGCACCTAGGTATATCCCGAATCTTGGTCCACATGAAGCAACAGTCCACTCATATACGCCGTTGAGTGATTGTAATTCTACCCCCACCATGCGCAGAAGGTGATGACAGGGATGTGACACGACATTTTACGAGTGCAGGTAAGCCGCAGTCATACGTGTTGATGTATTAAAGTCCCCGAAACACGACTCACAAGCCAATCTCAATAATTAGATCCTTGACCTGACGCGTCATGACGACCTGCCGCTCGGTAGTTAAAGGCTAGCTGGGGCAAAACTGTCGCCGCTTTGTATGCAAACTCCGCCAGGCGCGGCTGGGCTAGCTTTGAGGTTTTGAAATTGGAACATTGCGATCCAAATTCGATAAGCCGGCCTTGTGTTGCAGGTGTATGCGAACACGCCAGCTTTTGCCCTTTGTCGTGAAGCTTGGAATAGCTTCGTGTGGCCAGTATTATCAGTGACCGCCACTTGAGATGTGGCGTACCATCCGCACGGACTGTCTCGACTTGGTGTTTCTACCCATTCTCCGGTTCATAGATAGTTTCTTAACAGGACAACTACTTTATTCACAAAAGATTAGAGGCCGCGGTTCATCACACCCTTCATGTTTGGTAACTCGGCTAGGAAAACGAGCAAACACTGCCAAGCTGAGACAGAACTTACCGACATTTGACAAAGAACGTTGAAATCATCTGCCTGATGGCCAAGTGCTCCAAGTGGATACACAGCCAACAATCACATATATGTACACACACACACAAACACAGCTTGCAATGATAAGTCGCTTCTGGCCTAGCCAGTAACGTCCCACCACGGTAAGTGAGCACACGTGTTCATGCAAGCAGGGACCAATCGCCCTCATGTACTCAGAAACATCCCACACTGCAAAGTTTTACTAGCACTGCCGAGGACAAACACCCAAAGACCACATGCTTGGCGCGTGGGAGTGATCTCCACGTCCCGAGTCTCTGAAACCGTAACATGTAAACGGCACAACCACGTCCAGGTCTCATGTCGTCCCACTATGGGGCGCGACCACAGACGTGGTTTGCTTGCCATTTGACGGCCATCGAGAGGGGTGCCCCGGGATAGCCATCAATGTGATTCCCTTCTCCGAGCCCTTCTAGAATGTCAATCTTTTGACTCTGAGGAATAGCCTGCCGTTCAAATCCCGGGAAATTGAGAGATATTTTTCGACGTGCAGTGCATACCAGGGCGGCTTTGGCTCAATCTCCCCCGTGGAAAGCATACAGTTAATTTCCCTACTCTCACTCGGTTCTCGCCTTGGCTCACGTAAAATTTTGGGTTTGACAGATATGTCTCACGAGGTTGTTCTTATGTAGCGGTTTAGAAAAAATATACACTGGAATGGAGGTCAATTGCCGTGGATTCGCATGTCTCGACATCCGCCCTACACAAACGACAACAAGAAAGTCCTCTCGGGTTATAAAACCCCGAAAGTTTATCATCAAGATGAAAGCCCAGCTTACGTTTCGAAACCCTGAGACCTTGCCAGCGGATTCCAGTCCGATCCAAACGGGGGGCTAAGAACGTGGGACCGTCCTTTGTCGAAAAACCCCCCCACCAGGGGAGAGAAGGGCGGTCCTCTATCAGGTCGTCGTCGAGACGGCACCAGGGGATGGGAGATCTAGACCCGGGAAGCTTTCTTGCCCGTCGCGAATGGGTTTAGGGGCGGCACGGACTTCTGGGCCGGGCTCCTCTCCGTTAGGTCCGGTGACCGCTTCTCGTCCCGGGACGGCGTGCTGAACGGGTTCAGGGGCGGCGGCGGCGGGTTTTCGTCGCGCCGCTCAACGGCGTTCTCGTGGCCGAGGCCGCTGTGGAATCGGATCGGGGACCGCTTCACCTCGGGCACGGCGGCCGCGTGGGCCTGCTCGCGGCGGATGTAGTGGGCGAAAGTGCCAATGGCGTCCGAGGCGCGGGCTTGGAGGTTGGCTAACGGGCTGCGGGGTCCGATGTTAGCTTTGTCGTTCTTACCACCTCTTTTCCATACCACTGTTATAGAAATGGAAGTTGGAGACTTACCCTGATTCCACTGGGGCGGCGGTGACACCGGCCGCGGCAGTGACGATGATGGCTAGGGCAGAGAACTTCATATTGGATGAGTCTCAAAGCTGTGCCGTCGTTTGTGTGTTATGTATGTATCTTCGTTTGGGTGTGTGTATGTGTTTTGAGGTCGTCACACTCGTCCCGCTAGTGTGGCGATGCTCTTCGAGCCGGCGATGATGGGTTGGACGGTATAGAAGTGATCGGGCGCTTCACCTCCTTAGCGAGTTGCAAAGTATCTAGTGTTGCCGTATAGGTGATGTTATTGAAGATGGACGTTAATATCGAGCGTCTGTAATCAGGCACAGCGAAGCAATAGCAAACACAAAGAAAAGAAAACAGACGCCCCAGTCTCCCTTTATCTCTCTTCATCTCAGACAACGCCCCATCAACCTCCTCCACTCTCTCCTTTCTCAGTCCCCCCACACTCCTATCTTCCGGCGGCCCATCACAACACCTGGTAAAAGCCCCCGCTCTCCCCCCCCCCCGGCGCCGCATCCCGGCACCGCTGGCGGACGGCGTATATCCCCGCCGCCCTGCCTCGCACCGCTCCACCACATGGCACGGCCGTCCAGACCCGTACCCAGGCGCAGCATCAGATCAATGAGATGCCTAGAACAGGTAGGGGAGAGAATGGGGTCCGCCGGTTTCCCAGGGACCATCCCCGATCTTCCTGCTTGCGAAATGCGACGTATCGGGGAACAATTCGTGTCTAACTTCCACAAGCGCCGTTTCCAGAGTTTCAGCCCGCGACAATCACGGGCCAGCGTCCGGCACACATGGCGGGGGGTTCCCTTTTCTGCAGCCAACTTCCCTTCACCGGCGTCTCGCCTTGCTTCTCGAAGATTGTTCCACGGATTCCGCCGACCTTCTTCTTTATCCAGTTCTCACACCTTGGCGGGAATCCCTCGAGACTCAAGTAACCAGTCTTTCAACTTTTGCTCAGCTGGATCGTCAGATACTCTATCTACTACACATACGCATATACGCATGTCTACATACTGTATGTATATAGTATGTACACATCAATAGCTGTTTCTGCCAGCTGACGTCGTTTCAAGTTTGCCTGCTCTCCTCTGACCAGTCAAGACACTCAACGCCACACAAAAGCCACGCGGCTCGGGTCTTCAGCGTCGTCTCATCCTCCGGCTACCCCGATCAGCACCCCAGACTACCTTTCCCAGTCGCTCAACTCGCGACAAGTCCCCATCCTTTGGAAGCTGTGAAGCCTGGGCAGAGTGGCCCCAAGCGCACTGCCTCTGTCCTTGGCCAACATGTCGTCACCGTCAATCTGGGTTTCCCACAACTCCGAGGACCGCCAAGTTAGTTACCGCTTTACTTCCAAATAAAGCAACGGCAAGCAAGCCTCCCATGCGAGGAAAAGCCCCCCCCCCCCCCCCCCCCCCCCCTCATACACACACATGGCAGACTGCTCTACGCACGTCCGACCCCGTCATCTGAAGCACCTGCTCGTAGTCCCATCTACCCGAGCCGGTCGTGCAGTCGTACCAAACAAGTCATTCCCAGCCGCATGTTCGCGCTTTCGCGGTGGCAATGTTGTCATGCCGTCCCCTTTGGGAGTTGGGCCAGCCGCCCGGTTAGACTCCGAAACTCTTCTCTTGCACGAGTAGCATTCCTTTCCTGATGAATTCGGCTCTTGGATCGTTCTGGTGTTGGCGGAGACAGATAGCCCGTGATCGAGATCCATCCAGTCCAGACTGCTTGCTTTATCTCCGTAAGCCTCGTCCCGCATCTTGAAGGAAAGGAGTCGTGTTGCAAGAGAAGCCAGACTGGTTTTCTTCGCCTATGCTGTGCCGCACGTTTTGGCCGGGCGCCCCTCTCCCCACCTCTCACGGTGACTTTTATCAAATCCCCTCATAAGGCGATCACAGGAGGGCATGCTCGCGCCGAAAAGAGCATAAATGCCCGCTCGGCTGCGGCCTTGTTCTCTTATTCTTGCCCGATCACGGTCTCTGCCAAGTCAGTACCAGGCTCGGCATCCAAGCCCAGTCGTGTGCACCCCACGAATGCGGCCAGGGGTGCTCAACATCCCAGATCCATACCGATGCAGTAAAGCACGTCGGCCATCGAATCCAAGCCGGTCCCCCCTTTCGGCGGGCCCACGGCCACTCGGCAGTCTGTATTTGAGTCCCTAGGCCCTTTTCATCCAGATGCCCAATCGAGCATCTCATGTTAGTCGTCTCACCATTCTCACCTAACACCCCACATTGCTCGGCCATATCAAATCAAGAGTATTTCTACAAATGTTAAAGAGGCAAAGGCGGAGAAGTTGGTTTGCTTGTTTCTGCAGATGAGCCAGAGAATTGTCTCACGCCAAGTCAGGTGACGAGCACTGAAAACCGGCAGACGCCAAGGGCACGAGGTACGGCCATGAATAGCTACCTATGCTCTGGTATACATGCGTAGAGAGGCCCCTTACCGGTTCCTGGTCTAAGGCTGCTTTGCATCCAGTAAACTCACGCGTATCGAACCTCGTTGAAAACCGTGGCGCGCGCTTGGAACAGGGCTGCGAGCTCAAACAAAAAGGACTGGAGCACAATGACGTTGGTGATGACATGGGACACCGACGCTTTCCGCTCCTCTTCCGCATTTTCTCTCTTTGGAGTATTGACCTCCACAGCATCGTCACCGATCGGTCCCACCTCAGCGCCATCTGTCTGCTGCTCCGATTGTGGCCCCACGTCCTCCTGCTGGTCTTCTGCAGCCTCCTCGTCTCTTGGTGGCGGCATGTGCAAGGTCGGTTTCTTTCTCCCGAGGTTCAGCGGGATCGGCTCGACTTTATCGGGGAGCCCGACCTTCCGGGCGAGAATGCTCTGATCTATGGCTGCAAATGCGGCGGCTTGGCTGGCGACAGGATCTCTGGGAGTGTGCAATGAACCAGCTTCATCTGTAACACTTCGGCCAAGAGTGTCGTGGCCACCAGGCGTGTCTTTTGGAGGGGGTACAGGCCGAGATGTCGGCGTGGAGAATCCGTATCCGCCTGAAATAGTGCTCTGGCCCGGGCTTGCTGTGCTGGTGCCTTGGCTGTTCTTCCTTCCCCTGGGACTTGATCCTCGACTGGGTGTACTCAACTCCGACACCAGGCGCTGGGCAAACCGTTCCAGACCCGATGGACGCGCCGGAGACCCACTGCGTGTTGCTTCGTCTAGACTAGAGCGTTCCGGGGTGTGCGCTGAGCTGCGTCTTTGCGGGGTGACCTTGCGTGCTGGCAACGGCGGCGGCGGTGGCCGCGGGTTATCTGCCGTTTGGAATGCCTCCCTCCGCCCTTGGAGTAGATCTTCGAAGCGGGGAACCGTCTCACGATACCTCGCTACCTGGCTACACAGCCTCTGAAGAACGACGAGTATGCGAGGCAATGATGACTGTGTCCATACCGGACGTCGGCGACAAGCATCCAGAGACTCCAGAGTCTTCTGTTCGGCCGATGTCGTAGAATCAGGATCCGTCGGAGGCCTGAATGACGTGGCCGAGGCGTCAGGGGACATCGGGCTTGGCGGCTGCTCCTCAAAGCTGTATTTATGTGGGTTACGCATCAACCAGCCCTCCGGCGTCACGTAACCACAGATAGCCAGGTCCAGTATGGCCTCGGTAAGTGACAGGTTTGTGTCGACTGGATTGACGAAGAACGTCTCAAGAAGATCCAGCACCGAGTTGAGCAACGGGTCGTCCGGGCGGAGCGTATGCTCATGCACGTCGCGCGGCGCCCCAGGGAGTGTATCAGGAACGGCGGGTAAGTCGTGGTTTTTGTTGGATATCTTGGGTGCAACGAGCTTCAACGAGCAGGGATGGCTCTCAAGGCGGGACATGGTGTCTTTCAAAATGTTATCGTAGACCTCGTCAAAGTTGTCCTGCCCACCGATGGACCCTGCCAGACTCATGATGAAGTCCACCTCCTGTTCGTGAGCACCAACTGTTCTGTGCATCTTGTCTCCTATCACCGCTTCGGTGCGTAGAAGGGTGCTGACGGCATACCGGTGGTGCCTCCTGAGGATGGCCGAAACCAGCTGGAGCGTCACACGAATGGTCTGCTGGTTGTGGGAGCGCAAACAGGCTTGGACAAGGTCGACCAAATTGAAAAGGAGAGGGGTTGCTGTGATGTCGGACTTGGTTTGCGCCAGCATCGTTGCAAGATCCAGCGACTTGCGCTTACGAGCTGCACTGATGGAGGCACGGGAGCCAGTCATATCGGGGGAAGCGTGTTCCGGCAAGCCGAGGAGATAGTGGAGGATCAGGTTAATCATATCAGGGTGGTCGAGGGACTCGAGAATGCGACGAAGATAGGTCAAGACAGCGACAGACGAGCCGCCGTCGATATCGGACGACTCCAGCAGGGATGGGTATCTGGGCACTTGGTAAGCATGGAAACCGGTCACGTCACCAGCATGGCGTTCTTACAAGAGTTGCTGCAGGAATATAACCTGGAAGTGTTCCAGCAGCGTCTGCTTGACCTCGACCGACTTGCAGTGGTCCAATACATCCTGCCAGAAGAGAAGGTGGGACAAGAAGGTTTCTAGATGTAGTTGGAAGTCGGGGGAGCATGAGCTGATGACCTCAAAGGTAGAGATGGGATGTTGGTAGTCGGACAAGGCGAGAACAGGGGGGAGGTCGTTGGTGGGATAGTCAATGACAAGCTTGCGGCTCAGCTGGCTGTAGAGGGCCCCCAGGCCGGTTGCCATCAAGGTGGAAAGGTCGCTCTCAACGATCCACTGCTCCAGGGACTCGTCGCTCGATGCCGACTCGATGATGTACAGCAGACCTGTCCTAGCGAAATCTCCGACCTTGCCCTCGTGGTGGATGTAGTCCATCAGGATGTAGAAGAGGGGGAAATCCTGCCTCTGAGTTCGGCCAGCGAAAGCGTCGTGGGTGCCCAGTGAGCGATCGTGGGGGTTGCCATCATGATGGGTCCTGAACCAGGCGTGCAGGATGTCCCGATTGAGGCGGATCTTGGTGGTGATGTTAAAAGCCAGCTCGACGACCTTGGCCTCGGTATCGGACCCGAGACGGACACTGTTGACGCCGGTGATGCGCACGAGGAGGTTCGTCAGGCTGGCGGAGAAGGTGGTATTCTCGACGAATGCCTCTTCTTCCGTCTCGAGCAGGGTTGCGAAGAACAGCACGGCCTCCTTGATGATCCACTCGTTGTAGGACGTCGTCGCGATCTTGCCGATGGGCACGTAGACTTGTTTCTTGGCGGCATACTGGATGCAGGGGTGGGGGAGAGGTCGTCGGGACTCGTCGGTGATGATGTTTGTGAGCTCCTGGAGGCGGAGCTCGAGGTTCTCGGCGGCATCGACATCGTTGGCCAGGTTGGACGAGGATCGCCAGATTTGCTGGAGGAAGAGGTTGTTTCATCAACAGCCGAGCAGGAAGGAGTACACGAGGGAAGCCGGCTTCTTACCAAGATGCGGTTATACTCCTTGTCGAAGCGGTGCAGACGTTTCGTGGGGTTCTTTGCTTCTTCTTTGCGATGGGCCGAGGGAGACAGCGAAGTGCCGGCTAGGAGGCGCGACCACTACCCCATGCACCGTTCATCAGCAACGAATTCCTCCCGGTGGGCAGGGGGGGATGTTTGGGATCTGGGGAAGGGCTTACAAAGTCCATGGTGGTGGCGCCGAAGGCATCTCCAGCAGCGTCGGACGGATAGAAGAGGTTATTCGCGCATTCAAGCTTGGAGATTAGCGTGATTCGGTGGGAGGATAGTTTGTCAGTTGAACCCAATGGCCGAGGATAGGTTGTATAGGGGGCAAACAGAACAATGCACGCAAGATTCGGTGCATAAAGTGTCAAGTGTCAGTCAAGCGTCGCGAAATGACATTCCGAGACTCGACCCGCATGCTGCTCCCACGTAATAATTGCTACTGTTGCTGCCGCCCTATTCGGTACGTACCCACCATGCAGCTACCTTCACAGGTAGATAGCGTAGGTAGCGCGCGCAGGTACGTACCTAGATCCCCAATGTGCCGATTACTACCGATATGCACTACCTGCCAACGTTGCATGGCGCACCGGCAAGAGGTAGGGCCGGTGCACGGACTTTAGTGGATCAAATATGTGGCGCCATAGATAGATTACCTCATCACTTATGTGGCTGGAAGCCTACCCGTCCAGTACGTACCTCACGTGCTGCTGTATGCTTGTACAGATACGTAGGTACTTGTCTTGTTGATTGCTTGCTTGCTTGCTCACCGCCGCGCACCTCACGATAGCTTCACTTACTGTATCCTGAGAACACAGCGACTCAGTCTAGCGATGCATGCCAAACAGTAACTGATACGCAAGCAATCGAATATTCAGACATGCTTCGTGCTACGTCCTAGTCGATTTGCCAAAAAGCAATGGCGGAGCCATGTTGAAGATCAGCTGCTTTGCCTCACGTCGGCACGTCAGGCGTGGTGACCATCAGGCTTGATGCTCATACTGCATTTTGCCAAGGTACCAGCCCCATGTCCAACAAGTCACGCCGCTTCGTCGCTGTTCGTTCTAGTTCTTGTTTCCTGTTAATGCCGTAGCCAGCTCAGGCTTCGAACTTGTTCAATTTCACCTCTCAAAGCGTTGACTTTCCAAAACATGTCGCATTCTGCATTGTTTAGGGACGTGGTCTTGTCTGAACCAGAAGATGAAATCATGCTGGCCAAGATCGTTCGACCATGCGAAGCTCCCGTTCTTAGCTGCAAGTTGACGACACAGGCCATCCGAAGGGTTCCCGCCTACCAAAATATATCACATACTTGGGCCAACGCCAACGCCGTGAAAACAATCACTATTAGCAGCCAGCGGAACTTGGTTACGGAGAACTACTTCAATGCTTTTTGCCGGCATGCTTGGGTCATTGCGGGAGCATAGGCGGCTGCTATTTCTGGATCGGCTCCATCTGCATCAACCAGCTTGATGCTGAGGAGAAGAGGCATCAGGTTAAACCCATGAGCAACACTTACCGAAATGCCGCCAACGTCCTGGCCTGTTTCGGAAAGTCGGCGAATGACAATCCAGTATTGTTCAGTGTCCTCAATCAGTATGCAGCTGATCTAATTTGGTGCAGTAAAAGGTGATGCAACAGGTACGCAGTGGACCATCTCTTCCGCCAATCTCGAATCAATCAGAAACTCGACTTAGACCACGTCATTGAGTCCTCTTTGAAGCGTCCCTACTTTACCGGGGCTTGGGAGATGCAAAAGTTCTTCATGGGGGAAACCGTCATTGCCTGCTGCGGTTTTTTGACCCCGAAGACTTGATTATCCTTACAGCTGCGGAACTGAACAGTGAAGCATCCGTCTTGGGAAGAGGTACCGAAATCCAACAAGAAATTGTATCTAAAGACAAGAGTGTGCACAACACTAGGCTCACCTTACGCGACCGCGGGGTCTATAGATGAGTACGGCAATCTCCTTAAGAAAGAAGAAGATACGCTTTTTAGGTTAACTAAACGGGTAGGAACACCGAGTTTTTATCTAGCTGTCTAAGCTGGCTACTTCATTACGCTCTTGTAGGAAGTTGCTCTGATATCTTACGATCTTCACAGGTTTCCTCAGGCTCGGAGCTTGTTCAAACGATAGGGGGTATAGGCTTTGGACACCGCAGCGTCTCCGGTCTCGTCAGAGAGAAACGTGAGTGTTCGAAAAGAAGAAAAGAATAAAATGAAACAGCTATCACTACTTAATGGCTTTAGAATGCCTTTGAGAAGCAGTGGCCTATCGTTCGTGCGTTGTTGGATGGACGGGTAGCTAACCTAACCATGGCCATGCTGCACACAACTCACGAGAACCTTAGAAATTATCACGAGGGCGATTTCTCGTGCTCTTGGGATGACATATCCGATGTTGTTGAACCATGGTGAGTCCGTGGCCCGTTTCGGTGGAAATGTTTAAAAGGTGCCCTGGGCTATGGGAAGGGTTCAGAGCACGAAAGGCCAACAACCAGAGCACCAGACGTTAGAACTTAGAAACCAAGCATCGTCACCAAATACATTTGTTTCGTTCGTCATTTTTCACCTTTCAGGCATTAGTAGACGCAAAGTTCGCCTCGTAATCCCACATGTCATCTGAACGCCAAGCCTAATTTCACGTTTTGATTAATCCCATCGGATTCCGTTTGGCTTTTCTTTTCCATCGTACGACGACGCCTGAAATCTCAGAACCTAGCACGAGGCCGCGTAGGCATTCGTACTCATCTGGGCATACGTAATATTGACGACCCGAACTGACGGTTAATAACGGACTGTCATTGGCTTTTCATCAGAAACTGCTCAGCCTGAGAAAACGCCGAGCGAAGTGTATGACTCGCTTGACGATTCTGTTTCAACTCAGAGCATTACAATTTACATCGCGTCGGGTCGGTGTCTTCGTGGACTGCGCGTATTGAACCGCTTCCAGGATGGGGTCCCACCGGAGATGTTAAATGTCAACCACCAAAACCAGTAGGTTCTTACGGCTCAGGCACCACCCAGCCTCATGTTTTTGCCACCTGTTTTGCCCAAAGGAGTGGGGTAAACGTACGAAGTACGGTACTTGGTCTTGCGGCTAATTGGCCAGTCTCATTCTCGTGCCAACTACCAATGCGTGGGAAAGGTATGCTCAAAAGCTTCGGGAGGTGTAGGTACATTGTACACGCGGGGGTTACGAAATAAGGTCGAATCAGGATGGCATATCCTCAACGGGGATTTTTTGGAAGAAACGAAACAGGATGGCACATCCTTGGCACGGTTGGCAACGTATGCTTTCAAGGCAAGGGAAAAATCGTTCTGACGCGTCTTGATAAGGTTTACTCGCATGGCTAAAGCCGTTGAGCGCATGGCCCGGTCCATACTTTGGCTGAACATTAAACTCTTGCTACACCTGGATCGCGATCTGAGTTCTGCACCGTTGAAGTCACTCCGGTCGTGGGTTGAGGTCAATGTGATCCCCACCCTTCCCGCCCGAGCCGCGGAGGGACAAGGACGCCTCCAAGTGTCAAGGGTCGTCATGCTTACGAAAAGCTCGCTAATAATTGAGGGTGACTTGAATCAGGGACTCCCGCTATCTATAAATAAATCTGTGGGCGTTTAGATCCTCGGCAATCGACCTGTTGGCGTCTGTAGTCAACCTTAAGAGGAACTTATAGCCGCGGGAATATGCCAAAGGCCAACAGCCAATGATCGAGCGGCTGTTCCAATCCAGGCGCCTTAAGGCTACCAAAGGTAGCTTTCTGTACTAAAGAAATGATGAGCAGCGAATGTTCCGGTGGTTCATGCGAATGCCATATGGCGAAGGCGGAAACGAACCCTCTCCCAGCTCCTATCCGCTGCTCAAAGATGCACCCTCCACGAGCAAAGATGACGTCGTGATTCATTGGAGTGGCTATGCTGCGTGATTTGGAGATGCATTTTAGGGTTAGCAGCAAGTGTCGACTGGGGATCGCAGGGGCCGATTAGACGGTGAGACGGAGTGCCAAGCAGCCAAGGACGGCGTATATACCACCGCATCCAGGTCTATAATGGACTCGATCGTGTGATGTCGCTAGGTGATGTCGCTGGC
This sequence comes from Colletotrichum navitas, assembly GCF_030913465.1. Classification (NCBI taxonomy): domain Eukaryota; kingdom Fungi; phylum Ascomycota; class Sordariomycetes; order Glomerellales; family Glomerellaceae; genus Colletotrichum; species Colletotrichum navitas. The sequence goes on from NW_026850664.1 coordinate 13,591, forward strand.
TATGAAGCGGGGAATGTGGTTTCAAACCTTGCGAAGGGTTTAATACTGCATAACACTCCTACCGACATTAAGTAGAGCCAACAGTCAACAAATCAGCATGACGTTGGTTCACCAGTCAGGCAAGTCGTCGACCAGGTTCAACTTGTAATGGAAATGCCGACAACGAGACGCAGTGGCGAGGTGGCTCTGCCTCTACTCTGATAGACTTCGTGTGGGTGGGTATCGTTCGTCATGGTCAACCTGAGCCACCATATACGGTCAGCATCGACGCAATATCGGCACCCTATAACAATTGAGTTGCTGCAAACCTCAGAGTATCACGATGTACGCAAGCTGGAGGGCTTTTTTGCGAGGCTCTCACACAGTTTCTTCCTGCATATTGCTTTCGTTCAACGTGCTGAACGGGTATAACGGATATGAGCTGTTGAACTCCGGTTGTTCTGTCCAGTCAACCCACCTGCTCGAGAACAAGAACTGCCGACAAGGAATATCAGTGAACCTTTCTGATGTACAAGACCCCGCACGCCACACCCTATATTATAGTCGAAAATGATGGTTTTAATCACACTGTGACGACCCAGTGGTGCAGTCGGGTGTATCCTGGCTAATCGTCATTGCGCAATATCTTGACAGGACGGAATACACATACTCAAACGGCAGCCTTCGAAGAGATGCTGCGCGCAGCAGCCCTCTTATCGTTCACTTTCTCATCTGGCTATTCGATCTTGTATGCAGTCATTCTCATCTCATCTCGCGTATCTACACCCTCTTGGCGCGACTGTTCCCGTCACTAGATACAGTGATGGCCGTATGCTCGATGATGGGCCGAAGTAGCGATGTTACCTACACATTGCGTAGCATAGTATCTCTGGTCAACTGCATCGAACAGGAGGCAAACGACCATGTTTTCCACTCGTTGAGCGGAAATGTACTGGTAATCCCGGTAGCCATCTACGGGCTGTGCGCGTGACTCGTCTAGAACCAGCCTAGTTTCGACCCTCGCCACGACAGACTAGACGACCCTCGCCACGACAGACCAGACGAACCTTACTTCGCAAGTGGGAGGACACCAAACAGAAATTGAAACACCGAGCTTAAATCTGCAAACTATTATAGGTCGTTTGATCGGCTCGACGGCAGAATATCCCGAATGTGGCCTTGGTCGTTTGATAATCAAGGCGAACAACGGGCCCCAGCGGCACCGATGTTCAAGGCTGAGAAAATTGGTAAGCTACAGTTGTTTTCTGGCAGGATCCAGATCGACCCATTCTCAGTATTATCAGTGGGCATGAACCTGGATACTTCGAAATGCGTGCGGCGTACGTCCGGCACTTGGGCGTCACTGTTTTTTTGGATGCCCTAGAGGCGGCAGATGTCTGCTTTACAACCGGTCTTGCTTTCGGGCCTTCGTGGCGATGCATTTTGCCCCCGCAAGAACCCCCTCCTCTGCCTGCAAGTAACTCTGCTCTGACAAGAAATTTCTGTAGGACAGAATCTAGCCGACCTACCAGCAATAGGTGCCCCGGGCTATAGAATGTGCGCCTCCCACCCCTGGGGCGTTGGGATGGCCGCGTTGCCATCATCGGACGCAAAAATTGACTTTGTTTCACTCTCATAGTCCAACACAAGTGATTCATGGCTAAGAGGGGTGGGAAAACAATTGCGAGGTGTGGCGCCGAACATCAGATGCAGTCCACGGCGCCGAGAAGCACAGCACAAGCGGGGTTGTGGTTGAGACTTCCGACGACGGGATGCCCCGGCTGGATGCCGAGAATAGATCCGCAACCCAAAAGGCTAATCCGTGGCGAGTTTCGATGGCAGCAATCCGTTTTCTGTTTCCATTTCGCCTCACTACATGTACATTCAGGCATATAAAGGGAGGTCTCTCAACACATCTGTGATCAGGTTATTTGTTGTCTTACAAGCTGATCTCTCACTTTTCTTCCCGCCAGTTGATCGAACACCGCCGCAGGTTTTGTATTTCTGCGCATCGCCCTTAAGGTATGTGATAGTTTTCGCCTCAGAGTTTTTATCTCAAGACTACCACGACTTTTGGCGTCCGATACATTACCTGACATCAAGACAGGATCAGTTTAGAGAGCAAATCTATCTGCTAATCAAACCAAAATGGCTGGCTTATCTGTCAGTCGGAGGAAGCCACCTCCCCCAGTGCTGAATCTCAAAAACATTAATGATCAGCATCAAAAGCGACAAGCGCCTCCAAGACCTCCAGGGGCTCCTCCTCCGGGACCTCCAGGACCTCCAGGGGCTCCTCCTCCAGCACCTCCAGGAGGTCCTCCTCCAGGACCTCCAGGGGCTCAAAAGCGACAAGCGCCTCCAGGACCTCCAGGGGCTCCTCCTCCTGGACCTCCGGGGGCTCCTCCTCCAGGACCTCCGGGGGCTCCTCCTCCAGGACCTCCGGGGGCTCCTCCTCCAGGACCTCCGGGGGCCCCTCCGCCAGGACCTCCAGGGGCTCCTCCTCCAGGGGCTCCTCCTCCAGCACCTCCAGGGGCTCAAAAGCGACAAGCGCCTCCAGCACCTCCAGGGGCTCCTCCAGCACCTCCAGGGGCTCCTCCTCCGGCACCTCCCCCTCCTGGGGCTCCTCTTCCACCACCTCCTCCTGGGGCTCCTCTTCCACCACCTCCTCCTGGGGCTCCAGGGGCTCCTCCTCCAGCACCTCCCCCTCCTGGGGCTCCAGGGGCTCCTCCTCCGGCACCTCCCCCTCCTGGGGCTCCTCTTCCACCACCTCCTCCTGGGGCTCCTCTTCCACCACCTCCTCCTGGGGCTCCAGGGGCTCCTCCTCCGGCACCTCCCCCTCCTGGGGCTCCTCTTCCACCACCTCCTCCTGGGGCTCCTCTTCCACCACCTCCTCCTGGGGCTCCAGGGGCTCCTCCTCCAGCACCTCCCCCTCCTGGAGCTCCAGGGGCTCCTCCTCCGGCACCTCCCCCTCCTGGGGCTCCTCTTCCGGCACCTCCCCCTCCTGGGGCTCCTCTTCCGGCACCTCCCCCTCCTGGGGCTCCTCTTCCAGCACCTCCAGCTCCAGCTCCAGTACCTCCTCCGCCAGCTGTTCCTCCTGCGGCACCACCTCCAGATCCAGGAGCCCCTGCCCCGGCACCTCCGCCTCCCGGTGCTCCTCTTCCAGTACCTCCAGCACCGGCTCCAGCTCCAGCTCCAGCTCCAGCTCCTGTTTCTCCTCCAGCCGATGCGGCCAATCCTCCTCCAGTTGCGGTTCCCCCGGCAAATGCTCCCCCAGCCGATGCTCCTCCGGTCAATGCTTCGCCTGCTTCCGGCCCTCCTCCAGCTGCGTTAGTTCATGGTGAGCATCAAAAGCGACAAGTATCACCGCCTCCCTCACCTATAAATCCTCCTCCCACGTCACCACAACCACAGCCACAGCCGTCTTCGCCTCCACCTCCCCTTTCTCCCGGAGCGCCGCCGCCGCCTCCTCTTTCTCCTGGACCACCTCCTCCGCCTCCCCTATCTCCTGGACCGCCGCCGCCGCCGCCTCTTTCCCCTGGACCACCGCCTCCGCCGCCTCTTTCTCCTGGACCACCGCCTCCGCCTCCCCTATCTCCTGGACCACCGCCTCCGCCTCCCCTATCTCCTGGACCACCGCCTCCGCCTCCCTTATCTCCTGGACCGCCGCCGCCGCCTCTTTCTCCTGGACCACCCCCTCCGCCTCCCGGAGCGCCGCCTCCTCCGCCTCCTGGAGCGCCGCCTCCTCCGCCTCCCGGAGCGCCGCCTCCTCCGCCTCCCGTACCACCACCTGCGCCTCCAGTACCGCCGCCTGCGCCTCCAGGAGCACCTCTTCCCCCACCTCCTGTACCTCCAGTAGTACCACCGCCGCAGCTGCCACCACCTCGACCGCCAGTTCAGCAGACCCCTACAAGTACAGTCACCATTACACTCCCTCCCGCGACCGTCACAGTCACTGCCACAGTTTTCCCCGCTCCGAACCCCGCCGGATTAACCAATGCCGAAGGCGGTACACGTGGCGGAAGCGGAAGCGGAAGTGGTGGACGAATGCCAGATCAGGGATCCATTAACATCAATATGACCCAGGGCAGCCCGTACCTCACGGGTCTTGTCGGAGCCAGCCTTGGCGTCATGGGACTACTATGTGAGCGCGCTATGCCCAGCTAATTACAGACTGATGCTGATGTATATGACTATTAGTTATGTTGGTGCTCCTGGTGAGTGGCATTTTCCTGTGGCGCAAGCGCAGACGCCGTCATACGGAGAGGGTTCTCCCTATGGGCATGCCACCAATGCCAGCATACGACTTGGAGGATTATAATCCGCCCCCTCCCCACGAGCTGCCTCGGAAGATGTGAATGGCTGTGATTGCGAGTTGTTTATCAGAGACTTCTTGTTCCTGATTTCTTTCCAACAGTATATTCTCAGTATTACTCCCCTTTCTTTATGAGTTCTAGCAGCAATGTGGTACTACGTCAGTCGCTATAGGAATTTTGTACTCTTATCTATAGTTGATAGCAAGCCGAGACTGTATACAATGGGCTGTGTTATTTTCATTTATTTATTCTGCATCTTATTCAGTCTCAGACAAAGATCGTTTACGCTGGTCAAAATAGCTGGATGTCATCACACGATTGACCTGGCATAACCTGAATAGTGCAATAAATCTAGCCATGAAGCAATATTCTTACCACATAAGTCTACTCCACGAATTGGATTCCATGACGAGTGATACTCGCTTATCTATCTATCGTTTGCGTAGTAGCTATGTCAATATCAATGAGCCGGCTGCACAGCTAAAACAGCTTAGTTTTCTAATCTCCGTTTCACCCAAATAAATGGCCTGAGGTGCGCATGGTTCATTTTAGCTCAAACGGGACGACATCGCTGGTCTGTACCTGCATACATCTCCAACAAGAAGTCCGTGAGGCGTTTTACTTGTAAATAGGGGTCCAACGCATGGGACGGGGTCTTTGCACAGATGCTCCTTGCATCATGCGACGTTTGACGAGGTCATTCTAATACACGTGCCCTGACGTCTGTAGAAAAGGAACAAGGCTGACTTCGGAAGTGGTAATGTAGGTTGCTTATGGCTATCTGGCCGGGCCGATGGCTGCATTGATGCACTACTGAATACACTTATGGCACTGGGTGTATATCTATCTTCACATCCCCAACCATCATCGATTCCTACTCGGTAGTCCTACCGAGTGTTTTATTTCCATCCGTCTGATGCCACCTTTTGAGACACAAGATGCGCATTACATGGAAATACTCGACTTCCTTTTGGTTCTTTCTGCCCCTCGGGGGTGTTTCTTATGCTTTCCCGGCGATATCCTCTCCTGCAAGTTCTATGGATCAACGCAATACCGAAGCAGTGACACCATGATTTCGTGACTCCAACTAAGCTCGGCCAAATGTTGGACGAATTAGGTTCAATCGGAGCCAAGTGAGTCTCGAGGCGCTAGGGCCTTTCAAGTTCCAAACACGCCCCTTCCGGAGCTCAGAGGCTTTTGCTCTATAAGAGACTGATGGTTCGATTTATGAGGAACTCGGGATGCAACAACATGGTCTAGAGACAGGGGCCGTCTCAAATACACTACGTACCGAGATGCTCCCTATTGTGACCAGATGGACAATATGAGACCCGGTGGCGGGTACTAACGATTAAGGTCGACGCTGAGTTGAGATGAAGTCGCATCAGGGTAAAAGACGCGAGGAACGTAGCCGGAGGCACAGACCAGCTGGGTCAGGGTCTCGCCTCCTCGCTCCTCGCGCTCATTTTTCTTTGCCGCCGTCTCTTTGCTGTTTGGCGATAATCCACCGGTGTCTCAGGCCATATTCAACTTATCATAGCGCATCATCATCTTAGCTGGAGTGACTTCTGAGCAATCGAGAGAACATCTTGGTGATTTGGGAGGCAACCATCATCACTGTTGACGCAGGTATCATCACATGGAACTCGTTACTCGCTCTAGCTCGTGCAAGCTCCGGGCAGGCCAAGGCACGTACTCGCGTCATGGAGGAGGGTATATTTCTCAAATTAAGCTCCAAACATGTCGGGAAAGTTCAATGAACCCCCAATACACTCATTCGGACATCGATAAATTGAGTACGATGGTCGTTCCCCAAAACTCCGTGTCCGAAAAGCATAGCGCTTCGGCCCTCGTGCAGCTTTTCGGTTGCTTAACCCATTTAGATTTTGAATTCTTCAGGGGTGTTCTTCGTCGGTTTTGCACCTCAGCATTACATGTCTATATTTCAGCAAATTCGTGTTACTGAAAGCAACCCATTGTTCTCAAGAATCCTCACAAGTCCGTGCCATTTGTAAATAAGACACAATAATCAGACTTGAATTCGACGAGTAGACTAGGTTTCGAACTGAAAATGACATTTTGTGAGGCGCCCAGTCGCTCGGGTCGAGAAAGGTATCCGCACAGGCAAGACTAGCGTGAGGTCGTGAACCATGGCGAATTACTAAAGCGCCATCTTGGAAAGATCACCGACATCTCTGAACTACGATAGGATAGTGACACTGTGACTCCATGGTTTACTCCAGGCGCTCGGAAAGCCACATTAGACTCTTGTTCAGCACACAGTACACTGGGCTTCTGGGAACATTTATTGAGGTCCAATCCTCACCAGAGTAATTGGCGTGGCATTCATATGACTCTCCTCCAAAGCTCCACCTACCGCCAGATTGTCCCCCACCGATGCACTGCCCGATAATATTACCCATGGCTTCCTGCGATGCAAGTCAGTACCGCGAAGTTGTTACATGAAGAACCGGCGAGAAGCACGCCTACAGCTTCAGTGAACTCACCTCGCAATACAGAGTCTGCTTGTTCTTTGGGACGGTCATACTGCACGACACGCCGCCGCCTGACGTGACCCCGATGACGCAGGCGCCGGGAGGCCCGCAGTTGCGGCAGAGCTCAGCAGCGGGGTTGCGGTAGGGACCGTCTGCTTTAGGCTTGCCACCGAAGCAGTCTGCTGCCAGGGCAACAGTAGAAAAGAAGAAGACGAAGGTTGACATAAGTAGTTTCATGATGGTTGTGACGGCTCTTTGTGACTGACTGGTGTATCTGTGAAAAGGGACGACCTGGTTGATGATAATAATATCATTTCTGTGAAGACCTAGTAATGCGTCATATGAATTCAAAGGAAGTCTAGGGAGCAGGAACCAATCTATAAATTCACATTCCAAGCCGTAAGGATAGTCTTCTCAAAATTGCATTCTTCTTTGTCAATAGTGGTTCATGGAGGTATGTACTGGCCCCGCCCTGCTGCCGAGCACGCGTTATTGACGCAAATCATAGTCCCCATCAGCAAGACACCTTGGATATAATCGAGTGTTGTCACTATCTCCAAACTCGGTCCAAATGCATCAGACCAGCTGACTGTAATACAATAAACATTTCTTGGCTTAAACAAGGATTTCAGATGCTGAGCCTCTCCCAATTGCAAGCGTATGTGATAAGAGACAAGTCTAAACTCTTCCGTCCTAATGAATCGCTATGGATAGCTAATATCACCATTCTTACCCAGAAATAGAGCCACCTTTCCCTTAGGAGCTTGGGACCTCACTCACCGCATGTGCATTTCAGAGCATAGGTATCAATATAGTGTATTCCCCGGGGCGTATGTTGTGTTGATGTAGAATTAGAGTTCTGAGTAATCACGCTATGGATCCATGTTATCGCAACTTTAGGCATTCAAGAAACCCCTGGTTTGGTCCAGTCACGCCTAGAATTATTGGGTGTTGGCAATCAACTCTCATCCTTTTTATTGATCTGACCCCTGCAATCTGCAGCTGTCACACTTAAGCTCGGCCGCTAGTACCATTCAAGCATGTAGCTGAACGGATTGTCGAGCAGAAGCGCAGGCTTGAGCGGGTCCGCCCGAAGTGCATGGTCACTCGTGGGTTCACTCGTCGTGAAGTTCAGCAAAGCTCGTGCATGGAGCCGAGGCTGATCAACCTAGGAGCTCTTCTCACAGTGTTCGTACCCTTTTTAGCGACGTCGAACTCCCTGCTGCTTGTCCCCAGTGCCGCTCAACGAGATTCGTGAGCTACCCCGTAGAACAGCTGACCAGGACGAGAAGGCTGTATGAGGCTACATGGCCCCTCTGGCATTCTGTGTCTGGAGTAAGCGGCTTGCAGAAAATTGTCCCACTCTGAGTAGTTATCAGAAGTTGGGGAATTGGCAACGATTCTCGTTGCCGGCTCGTATCATTTGTGACTCGATGTCCGACTCAAGGTCCTCAGGGAAGCGCCAGCACGCTCAATGCTGGACCAACCGTAAGCTCCCTTCGAAGCCATCTTTTCACCCCGAGTAGCATTCACAAAGTACGTCGACGACCCAGAACTGCTGTAGACTTGACGACGTGGCAGAACCAGGGGGCCTACATCGACGACTGTGAGAACATTGCTCAACGCCTGGCGAACTCCAACGTGCGCATCAACCTTCCGCCCCAGAGATCCGAGGAGTTCCGCTCGAACCAGTTTCGCTGCAAGATCATCATTCGCAACCAGAGTACCAGCCAGACCTACAACCCGTACCGTGCCACACTTGGCGTTGCGGCCCAGGATACCATGGACTGGTGCCCAAGCCTGTCTCAGACCAGCGGCTGGGGCTATTCGACTGGTGATCCAAACCTGATCTACATCGTGGAGCCTTTGGATATCAGCCCCCCTGCATACTCGCCTGCGTGTAATTGAGACGATATCGCAACGGCCTCGTTGGGGACATACCGATTCAGTCTGGTAAAAGTCAGCTTCGTGTATAGAAGATGACTGTATGAAAGGTTCCTCACGAAAAGCCTGACTGACCATCCGAGAACGGAATGGGAGGCTCTTCTTGGTTTGGGATATCTTAAAGGGACATTCCTTTTCCTTTGTTTGTCACTTGCGGCCGCCCTTGGACAAAAGTGTTTTTCCTGTGGTTTCGATGTTGTATCTTCTTCTGGATTTGAGTGTAGCTAAGTTTGAGGGTTACACTATTGCATACGTTCAATATCGTCGCGTAGCTACATCAGTTCAATTTTTCTACCATTCTTTTCTAAACAACTGCATCCGCTATTGCATTTCAAATTCTCTGTTTGTTGACAAAACTCATGCGTGTTGGGTGGTAATGCATGAACGAGCTACTTCTACGAGTTAAGCTTATTCTAAGTCTTTTCATGACAACGCCCTAAGCAGCAAAACACCCCTGAGGTATCTGCTTGATAGCACCAGCTCTTAACTTGATATGCATCTTCAGACCAAAATGCCTTGCCCCATTGCTCCTTCCTTTTTGTCTATAGTGACATGATAGCTCTAAGCAAGGGGTCCAAATTGAACGAGGCATTCCGTCTCACCACATTACAATATCCTTGTCTACTTTACAGTGTTTAACTCCCGCTTCTCTGAACATGGACTTGAGCTTTTCAGTGGCGATTCGGGAGTCCAAGTCATCAAAGGCGAGCTCCTTGAGGCGAGGCATCATCCCGTCCCTACAGTGGTTGGCAAACCATCTCAGGCTGTCGTAAATGCGGTCGATGGGACCGTCAATATGAAGCCGTCGCAGAGACGGGGGGAGAGTGTGAATTAGCCTGACCGCCGAAGCCGGGGTCGGTTCCTCCTCCAGAAAGTTGGACTCGGATTCGATCTCGACGTCGGTTTCGACGTTGTCTCCCTCCGCCCACCCGCAGCTCCATGCATCGACCCACAAGCTCTCCAAACAGTGAAATCTCCCAAAAGTATCGAGGAACTGGGCGGTTCCGTCATCTCGGATTTTCGGGCCGCAGTAGATGCACAGCGTTTTCAGGGACTTTCGGCTGTTACGCAAGGCTCTTTGCATTCGCACGGGAGAGGGTAGTGAGTGCCTAAGGTGGTCAGCCATGTTGTCGGTTCTCAAGTAGGTGAAGCTTGCGAGACTCTTGCAGGACTCCAGGAAGCGATACACAGAGATCTTTCCGGGAGGAAAGAAAACGTCTTGTAGAACGAGACTGTGGAGGAAATGGTTGGAGAGCGTCATCTGGAATGTAACCCGTAGGCCAAAGCCACGCAGATAGACTTCAGAGACGCCCTTTACTACATCCGCCATTCTGATGATGTCTTCAAGATCCATGCAGTCGCCTCCCCGCACTTCAGGCTGGTCGGTCTCTAATGCTAGTGATCGGAGATTTGGAAGAGGGTTTACTGAGCATTGATTCCACGTCGATTTTGGTCGTCGTGACATGAGTTGATCGGGGAAGATGGAAAACAGTCCGAGAGATACCGAAAGGCTGATCTCCTTGACATTCCGCAAGTAGTAGCACATCATGGCGCACAAGATACTGAGACATGTTTTGTCGTGTTTATATGGGCCGACGCCAGGGTCTGGGTCTTTGTAGTCGTCGTACTTGAGCGCGCTCGATAGCACCGCATCATCGACAACGACGCCGATTGTTTCCGCCCATGTCCTCAGGGAACGTAGCTGCTCGTAGCTCACCGATGTGACTTTTTTGTCGAACGGGATGAGCCGCAGATGAAACCGCTGGATGTGATGGCCAATCTCGGGCCGCACGCGGATGAGGCGCAGTAGGGAGAGCAGCTTCTGGGCGCTGTTATGCCCGTGGATGCTGACGAAGCGGTATTTCTCCGCCTTGAGCGCCTCGTGTAGCGCTTTGCATGCGCTCGAGAGGTTGATGACGGAAGAGCGCTCACGGTAAAGGGACCTGGCGAGCGGTTGGTGTTGTCTGTTGATGCTGGTCTCGAGCAGGCGCTTCTTCGCGGGCTGGTTGCTCCAGAGAAAAGAGGCAATGATAAGCAGGAGCTCTGTTGGGAGATCTGGCAGCTTTGCCATAGTGGGCAGCATCGGTGGTTCTAGTAATGGTGAGAGAAGTTAAGACAAAGCTGGAGCTGAGGCAGAGTCGAAAGGGCGAAGGAAGCCGTTGACTGTCGACTGTTGACCGTTGGCCGTTGTCTCGGATTCTGGCCGCCTCCGAACAGGCAGTAGCATCTCAGCAGGTTGGGAGATGCCGCGCCGCGGCGCTACTGCCTCGGTCCGTCTGAGACACTTTGGTTCAAGGAGGGCTCGGGTCGTCGTGACTTCCCCCCACAAACTACAAACGCAATCCTGCATTGGTGCATATCTCGCGTGATGACACAAGCCGTTCGGCTCTGGCTCTCGGATATGGGGGCGTTCTGGGCTCGTTCTCGGATGACGAAACTAGCACGTACGAGGCACTTGATTCAAAAGGATATAGACCTGGTCTTCGGCGAAATGGAATGACAGAATTCTTGGATCGAGGGATTCCCACAACGCCAGTGCCGCATCGACGGTGTCCTCGCTGGTGATACCCGCTTCCTCTGCCTCGGCCTTTATTGGTCGCATTTGCGTTACGCTAATCAACATGGGAGAAGACTTCAATGATCTGACGCCGAGATAAAGTCGCTTGGTACTGTGTAATAAAGCAGGCTAGGATGGCAGGAGGTGAAGAAACAGCAGCTGACGAGAGCTGTTGCGGCTGAATGTGCTGACGAAACGGTATAGTTTCCTCGTGGAGGCTCGTTCGAGAGATTAGCGGTTCTTGCTATTGTGATGTTAGACTGCATAAGATGAAGTTTAGGATGACAGCAAGCTGCTGATAGTACAGATGAGACTGGTGTGGTATGCGCTGCTAAGGCAAAGAGGTTTCGAATGGAATGGTGAGAGATGCTGGAGTCAGAACGGTGGCGAGGTTGGATGTCCAAGGGATGAGATGTCTCTTTTGCGTGGACAGTAACAGGGTTGAGGCGACGACGACCTCGTTTGCTTGATATGCCAATGTCGACAACGCAGAGGCTCTCATATGGCAGCGAGCTCTATGGCCCGGGCCAGCAGTGAATGGAGGGAGCATGGTAGTCTCAGGGGCCGTATAGTCGTCGACGAAGACAAGTTGGCCAGCGCGTCAAAGCAGAAAACTTATAGCATTCGCACGAGCAGGTATCATTTCTTTATTTCTATGCCGCCTCCAAAAGACAAAATGCCCAAAACACCTTACACACCCCCAACCACGAACAACTCACCCGTCCTCCAACGGCCTCCTCATAAAGATCTCCAACGCGCCCCTCATCTTCTCCTCTACCGCTTTCCTCTCCTTGTCCCTTGCCGGCAGGCCCACGCGGCAGACCGCCTTGCCGAGCACCTCGCCCACCCTCCTCTCGCGCGCCCGCCGCCTCGCCAGCGCCGCCTCGGCCCCCGCGCTGCCGCCCGTCGACCGCCTAAAGGTGAGACTCCTCCGAGTCGGCCTCTGCGTCATCAACGCTTCGGCCACGGAGCGCGAGATGGGCGCCAGCTCCGCGACGACCTTGGACAGCGTCGCCATCAGGAAGACGAAGGCGATATTGTGGTTCGGCGCCATTGCGAGGATGTCGAGTACCGCCGTCTTGTCGTCCTCGACCTCGGTGGGGGACCGCGTCACCGCGCCGGCGGTGCTGAGGTGGGGGAGCGTGAGCTCCATCTTGGCCCAGAGGGCGGACGTGATGATGCCGTCGGTGAGGCCACCCAGGAAGAGGACCAGCACCTCGGCGACGACTTCGAGCCGGTAGAGCGACGGCACCTGAGCGGGGAGGGCGTCGACGAGTGATTGGTCATTGTCGAGTGCCTCGATTAGGGCGACCACGAGGCTGTCCCTGGACTCTTGGTCTTTGAACAGCCACGCCGTCTCGTCAAACGGCCAGCCGGGCTTGTCGGCGGGAACGACATGCTCCTCGATCATGTTCGCATCGGCGATGGCGCGGGCCGTCATGGTCTCCACAGCCTCTGTCAGTTTGAACAGCTCCTTTGGGGCGGCGCAGTGCACGTCAAGGTCGTACGGGATGGAGCTGGTTCCCGTTGTCTCCGCCCTGGACTTGAGGAAAGCCCGGATCCCTCCGTCAGGGACACGGATGAGCTCGTCGATCGAGCGGCCGAAACACGTCGGGAGCCAGGACGCGCGGACCGGGATGAAGTGGTCCCTGCCGTCCTCGACCCGAAGCACCAGAATGTCTTCCAGCGATGCACGGCCGTCGTTGAGGGCTCGTACGTGAGGCATGTCGCTGACGTAGACCTCGATAACGCCGCTCACAGTCTCACCCGGCTCCAACGTCACCTCACTGCCGAGATCTGGCGACTCCTCGCCGTTGCCTTGGATACTCGTCCGCTTGAACCATGTCTTGAGCCACTCCGCTTGGCTGGGGGCGTCCGGGTCTTGCTCGATCGTGGGCTTCTCGACGAAAGTGAACTTGGCCGGCACTCGGCCGGTGTTGGCTATCGTCAGGCTCGCGCTATGTCTGCTGCGATAGCCGACTTCGCCAAAGTCGACAGCCTCGTTGAGGCCCATGGACTCATGTGCGTCCTTTGTTGACTGGTGTGGATTGTCGAGGATGAGTGTGATCAAAGGTCGACCCTCGTTCTCGGCGCGGTCCAACTCCTTGGCAACTTCGGCATGGACCTTGGCCTTGAGATCAGGGACCACCGCATCATAGTCGAGCGTGAAGATGGAGATTATCGGTTTGTGGTCTGACGAGACTATCCGCTGGTGAGAGGTGTAAATGTCGAGATGTATTCTGTCCGTGAACCCTTCCTTTGTGACGACTTCCTCAGGCTCGTTCTCGTCGTCATCGTACTCGTCGTAGTCGACGCCGGCTTCGCCAGTCGGAGGTTCCTCGCCGTCCGCGTCGGGATCGTAGCTGAAGAGGACGTCGTCGTCGTCTGTTGCGTGATCGATACCCCGCGCCGTCATCTCCTCGTCCTTCTTCCTCGCCTCCTCCGCATCTTTGACCCTTTGCTCATACTCCTCCCTGTCCTTCCTTGTTCGGTACAGGATGCGGTCGCACCAGCTCGGAGCTCTTTGTTTCTCGCTCGAGTCGAACAGGCTGACTGTGCCGACGTCGTATTTATATGATGGCAAAAACGTGATTGGGCCTTCTCGCCACCCATCGTGGAAGGCCTTCTTCTCCTTGATGATCCTCCGCAGTTGATCGTGGGGCAAAAGGGAGTCCAGAGTTGCCTGCAACGAAGCAGGGTCTTCACCCGGGTCTGGCAGAAATTCATCGGGGTCTGGCAAGGAGCTTTCTGAATCGTCGAAGGTGGGCGATGACAGGGAGGTATCAATGGTGGAGGTGTCGTCGTCGCTGCTGTCAATTCTCTTGACCACCAAAATCTCCTCGCCCGCGATGACCTTTCGGCCTTTCTTGTCCAGATCGTACTCTCCGCGTGTATGCAGCAGGAGCAGGTGCCGAATATCGTTCCCGGGAAGGCCATCAACGCGGAAGTTCAAGTCGCCCAACCAGAAGGCAAAATCCTCGTCGCCGATCTTCTCGGCGTCGGCGTCGTTCTCCCCAGCTAGGTTGATAGGGTCGAACTGGGTTCGAGTCAGGATCTGGCCAATGTCCCAGAGCCTACGGTCCAAGCACGCCTGATCTGGGCCGCTAGCGAGGTGGCAGTTGACAAAGACCATACGGGTCGTCTCGCCGAGGAGGATGCGGGTCGTCACGGCGCCCTTGTTTCCAAGGTACCCGAACAGACCTGTGCCTACTGAAACGGTGCTCACATTGCTGATAGTCGGCGCGACTTCGGGGGAAGCATACGCTAACAACAGCAGGCCGGACATTTGCTCGGCGGCGACAAGCTCGTACCCGTCAGGCATGGCCTTCTCCAGTGCTTCCTTCCACTTATTCATGGGCGCCGGATCGGACGACATGCGGTTCATGTAGTCCCTCGCCATATTCAGGTCGACGATCTCCTGCAAGCCCAGCACATACAGCCCGATCTTGCCGCCCCCGACCACGTGTACGGAGGCACTGGGGTCCTGCTCGTCGGATCCTGTTTTGGTGGCGTGCGGTGGGTTCTTCTCGACCGTGTCTCGATCAGACATGTCAAACTTGGAGAGAGTTGTGTCAAGGCCATATCCATCGACGAACCAGCTCGCCAGGTCCTTGTCGGTGCCAGGACATGCCGCAACGTTCCAAGTTCCAATCTTGACGCGGATCCGATGAGGGCGTACGTACTCTGGGCGGCGGGCGTAGACGGCACGGGCAAGGGATTGCGGCGTCGAGGTCAAGTCGACGGGGTCTGAGGTCGTCGAGGGGTTGGTCTCAGAGAGCGCCATTGCAGGAGGCTCAGCTGATACGCTGTTGCTAGGTTGAGTTGGCAACGGGGTTCGAGCTCGAGCTCGATGGTAGGGGGGGAGTCTTGGGATTTTGAGCGCTGTGAACGGCGGGCGAATGACGGCGGAGGGTGAGGTTTGAGACAAGAGGCCGGTTTGGGAGCCTTTAGCTTCGTTGGCGTGGTAGTGGTCGATCAGTCAGGAGACGCCCGGTGCATGATGTTGACAATTCCGGCGTGGATACGAGGCGTCTTAAGTGCGGTCGTGGACCAGGATAATAGCAGTAATGCAGAGAGGAGATGACGAATCCCAAGGAACGGCCGGAAGAGGTGTCTTATTTGCGGTATACAGCAAGGGAGGACCGGACGAAGCTACTGTGGAAAAGTGCCGACGAGGTCGAGGTCGAGGTCGAGATCGATAGGGGGGATTGGATAAAAGTAGCCGCAAGTATTGAATAAGCCTGGGTTGGGCTGTATAGGTAGCAAGAGTAAGTGTACGAATGTACAGATGCACTGATGTACAGATGTATACATACACTATTCGTACAGGCACATGAGAAAACAAAGGCTGGGGAAAGGGGAGAAGATGGATTGTCACCGGGATCCGGTCTGCATCTTGAATATGACGGAACGGGGGATTTCAGCCAGCCAGTGTCTCTCTCTCTCCCTTCTCCACATCCTGCATTCAGCATCAGTGACGTGCCTGGCACACCGCAGGGGCTGCCAGACACTGCTGCTGACAGCGCCACCAGGCCGCTGAATGGGGGTTACGGTGCATTTGGGTGCACCGCCACAGTGCTGGGATTGGCGGGGTAGCGACGATTAGGTCCGATAAGGTCCGATAAGAAGAGAGTGACGCCAGACGATGAGGATAAGGTACCGGTACGGCTGCTTCGGGCCCACCTCAGTAACTTGAGAGCTTCTTTCTGGCATCAACGTCCCATCCCGAAGCGTCGACACCAAGCCTCATACCCACGATCGTCTTCATACCATTTGCTCCCCGCTGAACAGTCTACTCACCACCAAACGGCCCATTTTTTTACCTCTCATTTTCCGATAAACCAATCAATCGATCGAAGAGAGAGGGAGGGAGAGAGCGCAGCCAACACGCACCTCCCCGACGCCACGCCGTCAACACCACCACAACAGCCTCCCACCACCAACAACACCACAAAGCAAAACCGCGTCCAACCCCCCCAGAATGTCCCGTCCAACCCCCCGCAAACGCGGCCACGCCCGCCACTCCT
This sequence comes from Colletotrichum navitas, assembly GCF_030913465.1. NCBI lineage: Eukaryota > Fungi > Ascomycota > Sordariomycetes > Glomerellales > Glomerellaceae > Colletotrichum > Colletotrichum navitas. Next base: position 29,906 of record NW_026850664.1, read on the forward strand.
CCGCCTCCGGCCATGGCCCTCGTCCGGTGCAGTCCGACTACGAGTCCGACGCCGCCCACTACGTCGACTCCCACCCGGTCCCCGCGCCTAACCCGGCCCTCCTCAACCGCACCAACACGGATCTCAACCTCTCCGTCCTGCGCCGCTACCTCCCCTCCATCAACTCCACCCTCTCCATCGCCGCCAACGCCGTCGTCTACACCTTCAACCCCTCCCTGCCTGGCTGGGACAAGACGGGCATCGAGGGCACCTACTTCCTCTGCATGCAGGACCCGGCTCCCTCCGTCCCCGCCGCCCCCCGCGCCTGCATCTTCGTCCTGAACCGCCGCGGCCTCGAGAACGTCATTCTCGACCTCGGCGACGTCGCCGACTTTGAGGTCGTCGACGAGATCTACATCTTCCGCCTGCGCGGCGCCGGCGGCGACGAGGACGAGGGTAGTAACAACAAGGTCATGGGTATCTGGATCCACGCCGACAAGGACGACACCCGCGTCATGAACGCCGCCCTCATCGCCGAAACACTCAAACACGTCCGCGCCGCCGCCAGCGACCAGAATGACACCGATGGCGCCGCAGCCGCAGCCGCCGCCGCCGCTCCCGCGCCGCAGGAGGAGCTGGGCCCCGCCATGCAGGCCATCGGAAGGCGCCTGAGCTTGAGTGACCTGTTTGGCGCGCAGAACGGGACCAAGGGTTAGGACCCCGCCGTCACCGACGCCGATGCCGAGGCGCGGGCCCGCGCAATGGGCAGCTGGGGCGTAGTCGACGACCCCGACGTGTGGAAGGATAGGAACCGTGAGGGAGGGGCGTACCAGCCCAAGAGGCCTCAACCCTGGATGGCAAAACTGTTGCTTAAGTGCACTCCATTCTGAGCCACACGCCCATGTTGCTGTGAGGGGAAAAGGGGGCAAGGAAGACGGTTTACGCATCAGCCATGAATGTCACGGAACACTGTGGGGTGTGGAGAGGATCTCCAGAAGAAGAGAGAAGAGACAGGAATGGTGAATACCAAATGATACCCTTGATTAAGAAACGAAGAATAAGATTAAGAAAACAAGTCATTTTGTTTTTTTCATACAATGTTGCAAAGTCGTCATTGGGCTTCGTCATGCTCCGAAAAAAGCCTACCGTCGCGACTCGCAGGTCTAGATGAGGCCGTTTCCCCCCCTTATTACAACCCTCCCGGGGGGGAAGCCCGTCTGTCTTCCACCTTGGTAAACCAGACTCATGGAAAAATAAAAGAGAAACCAATTTCCCTGTCCCATTACCACCCAACCAAAACGCCCTCCAGCTCATACCGTGCCGCTGATGCTGAGCTCCCGGATCTCCTGCAACACCTGCTCGACGCGCTGGTCCAGCTGGCCCTGGGCGTACTGCTCGCGCGTGTCGGCGTCGAGGTACTGCTGCACCTGAGCCATGCGGCTGTAGGCTTCGGCGCAGAAGCGCAGCTGAATCTTGACGAGAGCCTCGAAGGTGGGGTCGAGGTAGGGCACGCGGAGGTCGATGAGCTGCGGCAGCTCCGTCGACAGCTGCTCGTTGAGCTGCTCGTACGCGGCCTTGGCCATCTCCATCTCCTTCTCGGCCCGCGGCAGCTTCGTCACGTCCTTGTCGGGCTTCTCGACGAGCTTCTTGACCTTGGCCCGCAGCGCGTCGTAGTCTAGCAGCTTGTGGCCGCGCTTCTTGATGCCTACATGGCGGGAAGGGTCAGTGCGTGGGCGTGCATGCGTGCGTGCGTGTTGGAGATGGAGAGGGGGAGAGGGAGGGGAAGGGAGAAGGGGTTCGCGTGTGGTCGGACTGACATTCATTCACGTCGGGGAAGTAGGCGCAGAAGCGGGAGATTGGTTCGAGGACGGTTTGCCTACACCCCAAGCGTCAGTGAGTCTGTCTCGTTGCGCGCAGTCGAAATCACGGCCAGGCCATCGTTCGTACTGGTAGGGGCCGTCTAGCGCCTTGATCGTCTCGGCGTCGAGGTCCTCCACGGCCTGTTTGTAGCTTCTGCTAACGCCGTCCTTGGCACCGGCGTCTCCGTAAAAGGCGTCTATCGTCTCGGCGATGCGCATCTGGGACGCAGTCATGGCTGGGAAGAAATCGGGTTAGCCCACCGCCACCGTCGGCCGGGGGAACAGGCCACCGCGGCCCGTCGTCGCCACAAACACACACACCTCGCAATGAGTCCAGGTATCCCTTGGCCTCCTTCTGCAGCCGTAACGAGGCGGTCTCCATGGTTCTGAATCGTCTGCCCGAAGAATAAAAATGTCAATATCCGCTGCCATGTTGCATCTCCAGCCCGAATAGTGGGTAGGGGATAGTTGCCCACCTCTCCTCAACTTCGTAGTCGCGGTCGTTGGTCTTCTCCACATGACCTGCCAAGATCAGAATCTCGTATCGTGGGCGTTGGTTGGGCAGGAAAGAGGGGCTCACCCGTCTTCATCATCACCTGCGTCGTCGCCCGGTTGACATTTTTCTTGAAGCCTGTAATCCTTCCATCAGTCCCGTCCGGGCCGGTAGGAGATCTCCTTCACTCAGCTTGCGCCGAGCAATGACGGGTGGCCCAAAGTGAGTCGTACCTGCCCACGACATCTTGGCCTAGTTCGGATGTGTCCCTCTTTGTCTGTTGGTAGGGGTGGGGGTGGGAGAAGACAAAGTGAAAACCCCTCAGTAGTTGGAAGAAAGTGAGTGCTTGAGCGGTGTACGTGTTGATCACGAGGTGGTTCGCAAGGGGGGTATCGTTCGGTTCGTGTAAAGGCCGTTTCGTCGTCCCAAAAGGTGGAAGATAAAGAAGGGAAATGAGTCTGGCGAGGATTTGATTGCGCGGACTCACTTGTCAATGCAGGCCAAAGAAGCCCAGTGAACAACGCCTGGCCGGCAGACGGTAACCGACGTCAGCGATGGGGAGGCTCAGACTGCGCCACGCTTACTTTATCAGTGTTAGCCTGGTCTTAGCGTCGGGTCGTTGGTGGCGCAGCCCTGCAGGCAGCCTTTACAGGGCGCAAATGCTGTTTGCCAATTCCACAGTTGATCACATAGACTCTCACTTCCGCATATTTGTATCATTATCTGTAGTAGTCTGTGTGTGTGTACATACCTACTCTTATGCACATCACCAAGACATAGCACAGTCTCCATTCATTATTTCCAATCCCTTAAAGTTTCTCCAAAAGTCCCCGGTTGGACGTTTCTTGTTTCACGTTTCACGCATCACACCAGACCTATATCACCACCACCACATCCACAACCATCACCATCACAACCAGTTCATCTGAACTAGAAACAGAGATGGCCGCACCTCGCTTCTTGCTCATAAGCCTGGGAAACCCCGAGCCTTACTACAACACACTCCACTCCGCCGGCCACCATGCCCTTAACCACCTCCAGAAGCTCCTGGGCCCTTCCCAGCCCGCCTTCCACAGGAGTCGCTTTGGCGGGAGCTCATGCCTGGCGTCAATCGGCCCCAAGTACGCTATGATCCAGAGCCCTGCCGTCATGAACGTCTCCGGCAAATGGGTCGCCAAGGCCTGGAAGGAAACCCTCGGCACCGGTGACCCAGCGGACCTGAGTCTCCTCCTCGTCCACGACGACCTGGAGGAGGAGCTGGGCGTCGTCAAGACGAGAAAGTGGAAGAGCAGCCACCGGGGTCACAACGGAGTCAAGAGCGTCAACGCCTGTCTTCGCCAGGCGGATTACCCGGGATCCGAGTGGGCGAGGATATGCATTGGTATTGGACGACCCGAAGAGCGTGAGAAGGCTACCGTGTCTAACTACGTGCTCAAGCCCATGTCAAGGCAACAACGGTCCGTCATTGAAGACAACGCAGGACCGGGGACTTATGAATGCCTTCTCGCATGGGAGGAGACGTTGGCGGCTGCAGCCGGGAAGTGATAAAGAACCCTCCGTCCATTATCCCCAGCCTCCCCAGAACCGCGGGCCTCATTATTGCTTACACACACATCTGCTCCGAAGCTGCGTCGCGAGACTGGCACGTCGGTTTTGCAGCGTTGGAAAGCCGGTCGGTCCCCTGAGGCGCGGATTGCCAACCAGCCCATCAACCAGAGACACGTCAGGTTTCGTCTCTGATGCCGGGCGCGCCTGGCTTCGGACAACGCACATGTCCTTCATCGTCATGTATTCGCGGTCGTCGAATCATCAATAGTCTCCAGGGACATCTTCAGGTAGCCTCCTCGGGTCCCGGCCGGCCATCGAGCCACTTGCTCATATACGGTCCGTCGAGCCAGTATCCGAGCTTGGCGTAGTAACTTCTCACACCTACACCAGAAATGACACTAATCTTCTCACTGCCGTGCTCGTCCCTCGCGATTCTCTCCGCCTCCTCCATGAGAAGGGTGCCGAAGCCCTGGTGCTGGAACTTCTTCGGGTCTCTGGCATGCACTGGCACAGCTGTACCGTACACGTGCAGCTCTCTCACGAGACTGGTCGGCTGTCCCACAAGCTCCTCACGGTAGGTGTACTTCTCAGTGCACTTGCGCAGGCGGAGCAGGGCTACGAGGATATCCTGCTTCGGGTCCTCGTATGCCAAGAACGTCTCCCATCCACCGTTGGCCGTGTAGTCTCGCCTGACGAGCTCGATTTGGTTCGGCCGGATCTTGTTCTTCACTTCGTTGACACCGACCTCGCGCGTCCGCACGTCGCGACATGTCGTGCCAAAGTCCTTCATTCTCGCCAGCGCCAGCTCTCGCAGGTTGCCGTTCTCGACACCAGACGTAACCAGGGGCATGGGGATGTCTCTCTGGACTCGGTAGATACGGGTCCATGGCGGGATCAGTGCCAGGATCCTGGCGACAAGGTCAATCAGGCCGTTGGGTGTGTAGTTTTGATAACGACCCGTCCGCCACAGCTCGTACAAGCCAGTGCCTCTGATGACGAGCGTCGGATAAATCTTAAGACCGTCGGTCCGGAAGGCCGGATTCTCAAAGTACTCCCGGAACTGGTCCAGATCTCTTTCCATGCCCACGTTGGGCAGGTCGGGCATCATGTGGCTCACGACCTTGAACCCGGCATCCTTGGCCAAGCAGAACGTCTCGGCGACGGCGGCGACGGTGTGTCCGCGATTCGTGTCTCTTGCAACATCTTCGTAGAGTGACTGCACCCCAATCTCCAATCTCGTACAGCCATAACGCAGCATGTCGGTAAGATGCGGCTGCCAGCAGTAATCTGGCCTCGTTTCGATTGTGATTCCGACGCACTTGATGTTGCTCATCTCGCTGGCTTCCACGGCTTCGTCGACGTTGGACGTCTGGTATCCACTGAGCGCATTGTGCAATTGGGCGATAAAGTCCTCCCTGTAGGACACCGGCAGTGACATAAAGGTACCACCCATGATGATGTACTCGACCTTGTCTACGGAGTGGCCAAGAGACTTGAGCTGATCAACACGGCCGCGGGCCTGTTCAAAAGGGTCGTACCGCGCTCGAATCGCTCGCATCGACGTGGGTTCATATCCGGTGTAGGACTGTGTGCTGTACTCGAAGTCGGAGTCAGGACCGCCGGGGCAGTAGACGCAGATGTTGCCGGTGTAAGCGATGTGCGGGCATCTGTGGGGTTTGCACATGACAGCTACCACTGCGATGCCTGACGATGTTCCTACACAAAACTGGGTCAGGACATGTTCCAACTGATCAAATTCCGGAAGAAGGAAAACACACGAATAGGCTTAGCAATCAGCTTCGGCAAGATGTATTTCTTGTAGTGTTCGGGGATCGCCGCAATAATCGCAGTCAGTGGCGGGATGTTGGCCAGTTTGTGCTTCCTGGCGAACTTGTTGCGCAGGGAGTTGAGGTTGAGGTCCTTGTGCGGGTTCTTAGGGTCCCTGACTGCCTCATGATCCTCGATCAGGGCATTTGCAATATCCGCGCAGCATCGCAGGAAGCGCTCGTTCTCGGGCGGCAGGTTGTCGTTCCTGGACCGCGCCTTGGTGACGGTGGCGGTGATAGTGGCCATCTTGACAGAGAAGTGCGTCAAATGACCGGCGTGAAGTCAGTTCGGAAGAGTTGCGAGGATCATTCGGTTTGGGTCGGGCCGGGTAGTTTGCCTGCCGCAATTTTGCCCACGTCGCTCCAAGCCCTTGGAATAGAGTCACTGTTGGATTGGAGTTGACCGTCCGGTTCTCTTGACTGGGAAATTTTGGAGGGACTGTCGAGGTGCTGGATGGTGGGGTAATCAGCCACACTGACATTCGGACGACGCCACACACGTTAAGCTGTCAGCACTGGCGATACGTAGGTACGTATCATTTCAGCTATCTCCCGTGCTGATTGCTGCTATCTCAATTGGTTCGGCCGGATCATCTGCTCTACCGATTAGCACGGGTTTTCCCGGGCAGCCGGTCCCCGTGGCTATTCGTGGCTCGTGCTGCAGACCCGGTTGTCTCGCAGAGAGCTCGGTTCAAGTTTTGCTGTGTGTCTCTTTCCAGTACAGCCCGACCCTTCTTTTTCGGAAAGTGACGTGAATTGCTTGCAGCAGCTGTCTTCTTTTTTCCTCACGATAGCCGCATCCTCCTCTCCTCCAACGAAACCTGCCCTTCTCGGATTTAACCTCCCCCCTTCTCTGTAATTGGCGCCGCTATTGTTGAGGCTGCGCTCTTTCTCGTAACAAACTACCAAACCAACACACATAACCGCCAAGATGCAGTCCCTGAGACAGATGCGGCCAGCAGGCAAGCTGCTCAACCAGGCCGCGAAGCGCGCATACAGCGTCTCCCAGGCCGGCCCTTATTCCAAGACCATCGACAACCTGCGCATCAACTCTGAGACCAAGGTCCTTTTCCAGGGCTTCACTGGCAAGCAGGGAACGTGAGTGCTGTTATCTTTCCCCCTTCTGACGACAGACGGTTGAACCGAGAACCCCTGTTTCGGGACTGGGCCATCTGGCGATATTTGCTGTCGCAGCCCGCGCAGCCCACATTAAGGGGAGAGAGCTATTTGAGCTAACGTACGCTTTGCCAAACAGCTTCCACGCGCAACAGGCCATCGACTACGGTATGCGATGATCATCACTCCGAGGCGGCTGCGTAGCTAATCGCTGCGCGCTGCCGCCCGCGCACACGCGAAACGTTGGAAAACATCCCCAAGGCTGATATCAATGGGCGTATAGGCACTAAGGTTGTCGGTGGAACGAACCCCAAGAAGGCCGGTCAGGAGCACTTGGGTCTCCCCGTCTTCGCCAACGTCGGCGAGGCTGTCAAGGAGACCGGCGCCGATGCTACCGCCATCTTCGTCCCGTACGTTGTCGCGCAATATCGACCCAATCACTGAGCAGGATGTTGACAGAAAGACACAATAGCCCCCCTCTGGCCGCCGCCGGTATCGAGGAGGCCATCGCCGCCGAGGTCCCTCTCGTTGTCTGCATCACTGAGGGTATTCCCCAGCATGGTAGGCCTTCTGCCCCTCCCCATCGATCATTGCTGTGGGATCCTGTGAACTTCGAGTACTTACCGAAAACTTCCCCCTTTCAGACATGGTCCGCATTACCAACATGCTGAAGACGCAATCCAAGACCCGTCTCGTCGGCCCCAACTGCCCCGGAATCATCGCTCCCGGCCAATGCAAGATCGGTATCATGCCCGGCTTCATCCACAAGCGCGGCCGCATCGGCATCGTCTCCCGCTCCGGCACCCTCACCTACGAGGCCGTCAACCAGACCACCCAGGCCGGCCTCGGCCAGTCCCTCGTCGTCGGTATCGGCGGTGACCCCTTCAGCGGCACCAACTTCATCGACTGCCTCAACGTCTTCCTCAAGGACGAGGAGACGGACGGCATCATCATGATCGGCGAGATTGGTGGTTCCGCCGAGGAGGACGCCGCCGACTTCCTCCGCGCCAACAACACCGTCAACGGTGGCAAGCCCGTCGTCTCCTTCATTGCCGGTATCTCCGCTCCTCCCGGCCGCCGCATGGGTCACGCCGGTGCCATCGTCTCCGGCGGCAAGGGTGGTGCCGACTCCAAGATCTCGGCCCTCAAGTCCGCTGGCGTCATCGTCGAGCCCTCCCCTGCCGGCCTCGGCAAGGCCCTGTACGACGAGTTCGTCCGCCGCGACCTCTTGTAAATCCCCGTCTCTCTCTCTCTCTCTCCCTCCCGGAATACTCCGGCCCCCGCGTGTAATGTGCGCGCATGAAGAGGAGGATTCAGCTGTGTATGTAACATGTTAAACAAAGAAACATCGTGTGTGTGTGTGTTTGTGTGCTGAAAGCGTCGTCGCCGCCGCCGCTGCCGCCGCCGGAGGAAATCCGGGGCCAATATGTTTTCTCGGCATGGGAGGATCAACGAGGCGGTTTTCCACCTTTTTGCATCGTGCGAGTTGCGTTGTGTTGTTTTTGAAACATCTTGGGCCCCAATCAACAGCTTGATATAGACTTGAAAGGGTTTTTTTTTTTTGGGCGCCAGGAGAGGCGTACAGAGGTGGGGGAATCTCTCTTACCTTGAATTGAAAGAAGAGAAAATAAACAGAAATCCACCGTCATTCCCTCCCTCGTAAACGTAAGGCTGTATCTCGGATCCCGCAAGCTTTATAAACGCTTCTGCCGCATGCAAAACCCGCTCGCGCTCCTGCCCCTCATTCGTTGCTCTATGGCGCCATCTCGGCATGTAGGACCCTGCTGTCGTACGATTCCCTATCCACACCCCGAGAAGGAGGAGCAAGGGTTCCCGACCCCGAATACCGAGAGGAAGCGGCCGATGCCGCAGCCCAGAAAATATGGGGATCAGAGGCCGGAAGAAAGGAACGCGGATGCAATGTAGTAGAGTTGCTAGAGAGGACGCAACTGTGCTGCCGCTATGTTTTCAAGTCGATGCTTCTTACTCATCTACGCCCGCCGAAACGGAAGAAGAGGAAGACACAGAGAAAAAGAACGATAATGATAGAAACGCTGTCTGTGTGTATCTTACACTAATCCTGAAATCATAAGTCTTCCACGTTGCCCAAAACGCCGTTGCCGTTGATGCAAGGTTGCCCCAGAGCCCATGAGGCACGAGGCCAAGGCCAGTCGAAATTCCATGACCTTCCAAAGCACCCCCATCCCCCCAACCCATTTCCTATTCCCGCCTAACCCCGGCTGAACCTTCGTTGCGGATAAAGCTGGTACTTTCGCTGGCGGCCAGCCAGGCGTTACGGAGCCGATATCTCCTCAAGCCGACTTCAGACTTCCCACACTATGACGCTGCGGCGAAGCTAGTGGTACTGCATGACAGCCAAAGGAAAAGAACAAAATAAGAGGAAAACAACATAACAAAAAAGATCAGAATCCTCCGTACGCCCCCTTCTAGGTGTAAAAGACCAACTCCTTGTCCAATGCGATGCCGCCTGGTGTCTCATGATTTGTTGTGTTCGTGACTGTCTTCCCGTGGCTCTTTTAGTCGGACCGAATGACGCCAATGACTGGGCCCAAGCAAGCGCCATTCTCGTCGTCAGGTAGCGACACGGTATTGGGTATTTGCGTTACTACTGCTCACCCAGAAGGCGGGCCGTGATATCTCCCATGTAGGCCTCCTCCAGCTCGTAGTCGGCGCCGTTGTTGCGGTCGATACCCACAAAGACAAAGGCGTCCACCACAGCGTCCACCTCGAAGCCCATGTTGACGAAGCGGTCGACGAGCTCCTTGTTGTAGCCCATGTACCTGCGAATCTTGTCAGCCACCGCTTGGTCCCCTTTTGCTCTAGCTCGCCAGCACGCCGTTATGGGTGAAGCATCCAGCGGCAGAAGGCTATTAACGCACCTGCTCTCGTCGTTGGCCTTGGCCTCGGCTGCAGACTCCTTCTTCCACTTGGTGGTGTCGAAATCTCGGGGTGGGGCGCCGGCGTGCTTGACGGCCCACTCGTGGGCTTTCCTCGCAAAGGCCTCGGGGTTTTCGATCATCATCTTGGCCACCTCAGCGTCCTGTGGGTCTTTGGGGTTCGGGAACTCGAGCAGCATGCGGAGGGAGAGGAGGGCGGTCTTGATGGTCTGGACGGGAGACCAACCGCTGCCCAGCGTGTCGAGGCAGATGGCACCCTGTCTCGTGTCAGTTTCGAGAATGTCTTGGAGTGAAAGGAGAAGTGCAAGAACAGATGGCCAGCGAAGGGTGGGGAGCAGCTGCTGCTATGTGGGAGAGAGAGAAAGACGTACGGTTTGACTGCTGACATTGGGATGCCAGATCTTGGTGTCGAACTTGATGATGGGAGACTTGAAAGGGTAGTTATCTGGAATCTTGATGTCGACTTCGTACTGGCCTCCGGCATACGGGGTGTCTGGAGGAGCGGGGAACGATCCCTTGAGGTGTAGGAGGTTGGACTCGTCGATCGGGTAGGCAAAGACACCAGATTTGTCCTTGTCTGCGCGGATATCCATGAGTTCCTTACCGATGCGTCTCTCCTTGGGGCTCGCCATCGTGCCGTTACTTCTCGGGGAGTTCGTTGGGCCTGTACGAGTACTGTAAAGCGGGGTGGTTGGTTATGAAGCGTGAGGTTCGTGCGAGTGTTTGCCTATGTCTTTTGACCCGAATCGTTTTCTGGGTGTCTGGCGAGAAAGCGAGTTTGTCGATGTGTCCGTTGGGCAAAAGGTAAAATGCTGGGCAAAGTTGCGTGGGCGAGGGGCGATCCGGATTGGGAGCTGAAAGGTGCTGGCCTCAAAGGTACCGACAGAGAATGATGGATGAGGGAAGCCCATTCCCCTCAGAAAGGCAAAAAGATGATGCTGGAATGTCCGTGCAAGCCGCTAATTTAGCGCCGCTGGATTGTCAGGGCCGCTGGAAGGAGACAGACACAGGGGGTTTCATTGGCCTGCCCACGGTGGGGCAAGGGCGCCAGCGCGGGGGGGTTGCGACGGCGGGAAAAAGTGACGGACGGGGGGGGAATGTCATCGGGGCATATCAAAGCCAACCTCAGGATAGATACTTGATCCAAGACATCAAAGCAGATGTACTATACTCTCGGAGACTCACAGTAATTGGACAAAGTAGGCTACCTAGCTTGCGTTGGCATCAGTTTGCTTTCCTTAGTCGAGTCGTGTACGTCCGTGTAAGTGAGAAACATCGGCTAGGCCGAGAGTCATGGCGTATTCTCAGAATCAAATCCACCACTGATGGATCACTTCGTAACTTTTAGTTCTTTCCTTCTTCCAGAACGTAGGCGTTGTTGCCTTGCATGTTTGAGCTGCAGTACCAGTTTGTCAGGCGGTACTGCTAGTGTTGGAAGGATGAAAAGGTTGGCCAGTCGTGCTTTGCATTTGGTTGTGCTCAACTACCTGCTTTTGTACCAACAGTGTAGCACGCATGATGTCTTGTTAGTTTCAAGATTATGTCCAGATGACGGTCAAAATTTCGCTGAATACAACAGTTCGATGGGTTAGACTAGTCAAGATACTGTTGAGCTGCGTAGCAGCTATAATAAATCCTGGTTTCCTGGGTTTAGAGTTAGGTTTGTCCACGGTTGCTGCTCCATATTGTTGATGACTTGATATTCTTATCCTTTCTAGGACCGTCCTTCTTTTGGCCCCCCTTTATTTACTCATGACTTCGTCTGCATCGCTATACTGGCCTACAAGAGCCAACCGAAGTCTTCCAAATCATAAATGTAGAGTAATGTTGTTCCCGCGGTCGAATGAATTGGAATTAGGACAATGAGCTGCAACAAATTCCAGCGAGCACATACAAACTGGTTTCCAGTTCAATTTGCATACTATTCGCAGTGCGGGAACAACACAATACTGGATGAATGATACATATAAACCTTTAAGTGGTCAGAAGTATTATTCACTTTGACTTGAGCTATGACAATACTCGAAATGGTTATATATGTGGTAGTTTTGGGGTCACCGTATTAAAAAATACAGTCGATAATTCGTCCTTATCAATCAGCTCTTTGAGAGCTTTTGAAACGGACAATAACTGAGGGAACAATACTTTATCGATAACTATCCCAGAGCGTGAGGTCTGCCGGTGTTGTATAAACAAGATCATCTGCTCGTTGAGTTTTCGACTTGAGGAACGCTAACTTCAGCGGCTGATGCAAGCCGGGTTTCTCAGATAATGGAATTACAGTCCAAACATTGCGTTGTATTGTTGGAATATATGTATATTGGTCGAATACCCTTGTTCCTGAATAAGGATGCCCTATATTTGACTCAGTTCCCATGGCCACAAACATGAAAAGGTAGCCAATCTTCGGTTTCTTAACAATCCCTTGTATTAAGTGTAGTTTTTGCCTTCTCCAAGTAATCTTACGCGTTCTAGGGAACCAGATAGTCTGGCCAAGGAGAACCTCTTGCCGAATAAATGTAGCCTGTGCCTTCCATCGTTATCTAGTTCCCAGTCGAAGTAGAAGGATATGCTGACTCAGCAACACTCATTGAGCTTCAAGGTTCACGTGATAGGTACTCACCCATCTTATCTAATCCGGCCTAGCCCTGGCGAGCGTCGCGTTTCTCTGCCGCCTGCAGCAGCATTTGGGTGCCCTGTGCTGAGGTGCCGCCACTATGCTACCTGTGATTACCTACGCAAGCAGTAGCAGCCTTGCCTTGCTCCCCTGCGCTTCCACCTCCATCCTCGGAATCCACCTGCCCTCATCATCATCTCAAGCACATCAACGAAACCTTGACAGCTTATCGGATCAGAGGTCTACCTGTTTCTTCCACCATAAACACATAGACGCCATTTACACAGTATTATTGAGCTCCAGGAGCTCCCCGTGGCAAGATGGTACGCAATACTGTCCGGAACATCGTGGCCTTGATCTAACAGCTACGCAGGGTCAAAACCAGTCAGGAATGGGTGGCGGAGGCGATGGAAAAGACGACAAGGATAAGAAGGTACTTCATATCGAAGGAAACGGAAAATCCCAGGTGTTCATGAGCTGATTGGCGATGCAGAAGGAGAAGCCCAAGTACGAGCCTCCTCCACGCCCTACCACCAGAGTCGGCCGCAAGAAGAGAAAGGCGGCCGGTACCAGCGCCGCCGCGAAGCTCCCCGCCGTCTTCCCTACCAGCCGATGCAAACTCCGCCTCCTACGAATGCAGCGAATCCACGACCACTTGATTCTCGAGGAGGAATACGTCGAAAACCAGGAGCGTCTTCGCCGGGCCAAGGCCGCCAAGGAGGGTGCCGCCATCGGACCCGAGGGCGATGTCGACCGCATGGCCGACGAGCGCGGTCGTGTCGACGATATGCGTGGCAGCCCTATGGGTGTCGGCACGTTGGAGGAGATGATTGACGATGATCACGCCATCGTTAGTAGCACAACGGGCCCCGAGTACTACGTCAGCATCATGAGCTTCGTCGACAAGGACCTATTGGAGCCCGGCGCCAGCGTCCTTCTGCACCACAAAAGCGTCAGCATTGTCGGTGTTCTCACCGACGACGCCGACCCGCTCGTTAGTGTGATGAAGCTCGACAAGGCGCCGACCGAGTCATACGCCGATATTGGTGGTTTGGAGCAGCAGATCCAGGAGGTCAGAGAGTCGGTCGAGCTGCCTCTGCTGCATCCCGAGCTGTACGAAGAGATGGGTATCAAGCCGCCCAAGGGTGTCATTCTTTACGGTGCTCCCGGTACAGGAAAGACGTTGCTTGCCAAGGCCGTCGCCAACCAAACCTCGGCCACGTTCCTGCGTATCGTGGGAAGTGAGCTGATTCAGAAGTATCTTGGTGACGGTCCTCGCCTCGTCCGTCAGCTGTTCCAGGTATGTTTGTAGCCTTGCTATTCTAGGTCACCACTGACAATCCCAGGTCGCCGGCGAGAACGCCCCCTCGATCGTTTTCATCGACGAAATCGATGCCATCGGCACGAAGCGTTACGACTCGACCTCGGGCGGTGAGCGTGAAGTCCAGCGAACCATGTTGGAGCTTCTCAACCAGCTCGACGGTTTCGATGACCGTGGTGACGTAAAGGTCATCATGGCCACCAACAAGATCGAAACGCTCGACCCCGCCCTGATCCGTCCCGGCCGTATCGACCGAAAGATCCTCTTCGAGAACCCCGACCAAAACACCAAGCGCAAGATCTTCACCCTCCACACGTCCAAGATGTCGCTCAACGACGACGTGGACCTGGAGGAGTTCATCTCGCAGAAGGATGATCTCTCCGGTGCGGACATCAAGGCCATCTGCTCCGAGGCCGGTCTGCTTGCCCTCCGTGAGCGCCGCATGCGTGTACAGATGGCCGACTTCCGGTCCGCCAGAGAGAGGGTCCTACGCACCAAGCAGGAGAGTGAGCCTGAGGGCTTGTACTTGTAGTTAAGTGTATGACGACCTTACGGGGGGCTAGGGCTAGACGGGGCAACGATAGATAATGGCAAGACAAGCTTTGACGTTGACTTGGCATTGATTAACGACATTCACCTGGGTCGGCTGCGCATGCTTCTGTGAGTGAATGTGATTACTGTACGAGACAGGCTAATGATGACGGGTCCAAGAGTTTGTTGCCAGGGTCAGGGTTGCCTAGTTCAGGGTCCAGCCAGGACGTGCTTGAGATTAGCGATGATTGCAACTATATTAAGCATCGAGAGAGACGTACCGACTCTACTTGGGATGCGGACCGATGTCAGGCGCATGACAGCCTCCCAACAGTCCCCGCGCCGGTGGCGATGGGAAAATGCTTCTTAGTCAGACCCCCTGGCCCCCCCCGCACCTGGGGATGAAGGATGCCGCTGTTCTCTGAGACGAGTAGGTAGGTACTAGCTCGCAGGGAGGCGTCGTGACAATCTTTGCAAGACGCAGCAGCATATCTTGCTTGTCTAGATGAACCTTCCTGTCATGGGAAACTGGCCACCGCTCAGACTCGGCTGGATCCGGAAGGGGGAGCAGGGGTTCACAAGGAGATCCCTGGCCGAGGAGGCGAAGTTTCCGAAGCTTAGTTGCTGGTGGGAGGGGGCAGCTCCCCGCACTCAGACTGGACTTCGTGGCTTGGATATTGTTTGGAGTGATGAGATGAAATTAATTACATTTTCGTGGTGGGTGGTTGGGAGAGAGGGGGGAAGGAGGAGGGGACTAGTTGGACAACCTGTCTGTCAAGCGGCTTTCATACTTGGAACTCTCTGTCCGTTGCGCAGAACTGCAGGCGTTCGTTTCACTCAGCTCGTCCGGCGAAGCCTCTCCTTGTCTTGCACAACGGGCGTCCCGCCATTCTTGCTCCCGCTCGTGACGCCCTCCTCGCCGCCGCAATTCGACCGGAACGGCGGGGCGACACGAGGTGTGTACGCCGGCGCAGGCTCCTCCTCGTCCTCCTCCTCCGGCGGCGGGGTCAGGTTCCCGGGCGGCCCCATCAAGGCCAGCTCCCTCGCGATGTCCGGGTCCATCGCGTAGCGCCCCTCGAGCGCGACCAGCGCCTGCCACAGCGGCAGCGACCCCTCGGGCCACTCGGCCTGGGTCTGCAAGATCCTGCGCGCCGAGATGCGGCGGTCGCCGTACGCCACGGCGTTGCAGTCGTGGCGCGCAAGGATGATGGTGCCGTCGACCTGCACGCCGGCCCAGAGGCCGCGGGACTTCATGTAGCTGTACATGGGCCGCGAGGTCCTCGACGCGGCGGCCTCGACGGCGGCGCCCGTTCCGACGGGGCCGATGGCGACCGAGGTCTCTGCGCCGAGCGAGAGGCGCGGGTGCGCGAAGGCGGCGACCTGGGCGGCGGTGTTGAGGACGAGAACGCACTCGTAGATGTCGAGGCCGAACATGAGGCCGGCGCCGAGCGTGGAGACGACAAAGGTCGAGGGCGGGGACCAGGTGCCGTCCGGGCGGCGGGCGACGACAAGGCCGGAGCCGGCAGCGAGAGAGCCCATGTAGGCGCCCGCGCGGAGGGTGTTGAAGATGGCGAGGCCGGCGCAGTGGGCGAGGACCTGGTGGGGGATGGCGACGAGGGCGCGGCGGGTGACGCCGAAGGGGTGGAAGGGCTCGTCGCCGCCCAGGGCGGTGCCGGCCGGGTCCGTGGAGCCGCCGCCGAGGGGCTCGTCGGTGAAGGACTTGAGGATCCGGGCGGCCTTGGCGCACTCGCGGGGCATGGTCTGCGGGAACCACCCCTCGGCGCCGAAGAGGTTGGCGGCCCTGTTGAAGGGGACCCCGGCGGCGGTGGTGATCTTGTGGACGTGGACGCCGATGCCGCGGCCGGGCGGTTTGGCGACGGGGGGTGCGTTGGGGTCGGCCGGCCTGAGGCGCAGTGTGGAGAGTGTGCGGGAGAGGGAGAGGCGCCGGGAGGACGAGGAAGAAGACGACGTGTCTGGGGACGAGTGGACGGACTGGGACTCGGCTTCCCCGGCCGCGGCGGGCTGGCGTTTGTGCCGGAAGGTCATGACGACTCGTTTGGAAGGGGGCGGGGGCAAGTGTGTTTGGGTCCGATACGTGTTTTGCTGAAGTCTGGTACAAAGCGGTTGACGGTGCTGGAATACGGGCAACCAAAGGGGGGTATCGTTTCCGAGCTTTGACTTGATAGCTCTGTCGGGCTGGAGGAGAGGGCGAGATGGGCTCTTGGCCAGAGGCAGAGCTCGCGACGCATGATATATAACACCTTTTGAGTCCAAGCACATCTCTCTGCTGAGAGGCGGGCAACCAAGGATCTACCCAAGCCAGACACCCCCCCGTTGAAGACTAGGATGGCGTCGCGGTTGCAAAATGCGGGAGGAGGCCACGGAAGTCTCGCCCGGCGAGGGTTGTCCAAGTTGGCGAACTCAAAACGGCCGCGACATGAGATTGGTACGCCAATGAGGCTTCTTCCGAGAGCTGAAAAGAATTTTGGGAGGCCGAAGGGCGAGTTTTTCCAGCAAAGGCGAGATCCCGCACGAAGACGATGCTGAGAAGCATCAATCATCCCATGTTGGTGACAAGCGAAAGCTTGTGCATGTCCTTTGGTTTCATGTCGTGTCCTACCCTGATGGGGAAAAGCAAATGACCATAGGACTCGAGATGGGGGGGAGGGGATGGGAATCGTAGCTGTTTGCCGTCCCAATAGGAGAGGGGAAAAGGGACCGACCGACGGATCAGGGGGGGAGGGGGAGGAGGTCGTCAAGTCTCGCGTGGCGCAGTCTGTCGTGAAGAGAAAAACAAAAGGGGGTTCGAAGGTGCAGAGAGTTTGAGTTCTGTTGAAATACGCGTAAGTGCAGTCGCGGTCTTTTGTTGATGTATCGAGGGGTCTGCCCCTTTCCCGACGGGGAGAGGAGTCTCAGAGCTGGGGAGGGAGCTCCCGTTTTTGACTTTTTCGTCCGGCAGTTGATAATGCGCGAGACGGTGTGGTGTGGGAGTGAGTGGCGGAAGGCCGAAAGCATGGTGCAACATGGGGGGCTTGTTTTTGTGTGTTTTTAATGAATAATCATGTGTGAGAACCGGCGTTGGCCGTGGTGTTTATTCAACGCTTCCAGGATCAGTCAAGGTCAAGTAACGACAATGGGATTCGCCCGGGGTCGGTTGTGGAATCACCGTAAAGCGCGCGTGCCGTTGGCCTTTCTCGGTGTATCGATGTCGTTGTGGGTGAGCATCGATCGCTTGGTCTCCGGTTGCGTTATCTTGGGTAAACGGAGATGACAACGTCCCAGGTAATCTTTCAGTGGAAAGGGAGAGGAGAGGGGAGGGCGAGGCTGGAGCTCTTCTTTATCGAGACCTCGGCAGTGAGGGGGTGAAATCAGACTACACCAAGCATTTCGATGGACGACGGTTGTACTTTGAGAAACCACGAGCGTCAGATACTGCACGTGTTAGTTAGCCAACTGGTCCAGACACTGCTGGGACTGACAACCGAGTCAACAACAGTAGCTCACACCATGAATATGGTTCATCGAGTAAGTTGCATCGCGTCGGGATTCTGGTCCTGTTCAAGTCATGGTTTGGTCGTTGCTCCAATCGCCAGTATCTAACGTGATGGAGTTGAAAAGGGCATGGTTTCCTGAGAGCATCTACCTACCTACTAGGTAGCACTTGAAGACAAGAAGACTCTACTGCCCAAGCCACACCCAAAGCTCACAGCCCATAGCCACTAACCCTACCTACCGGTACAGTGTACTTCAGACTAGTGTATGTGGCTGATGTGGCGAAGCTGCTGAAACAGGGTTAGAGACCCGCACTCCACTCATACACCAACTGGCCCGTCGCAATTGGGCACAAGTACGGATATCAGTCGTTCCACACCGTCATGCTACCTTTCATATTACTCACTATGTAACCCTCCTTCAACACAGTCTCTATGGCTCAGTCGGTAGAGCGTTGGTCTCATATTCCAATCAATATGACCCTGCCTCCAGGTCGGGATATCCAAAGGTCGCAAGTTCGAGCCTTGCTAGGGACACACTATTTTGCTCTCATGGCCGTCTGTCTGTCTGTCTGTCTTTGTTTTTTTCTTTTTCTTTCTCCATTTCCCCCCTCACTGCCTTATATCTAAAACCACCGAACCTTGCAATCCCGTCCTTGTGCATGCATCCCCATCCATATATACCCACCTATTTTATCTGCCTCATTGTTCCATTGCTCCCACGTCGAGGTGAACTCCGTCAGGCGAAATCGCCAAGGCGAACCAAAAAAAGACATCGTGCCAAGAAGTACAAGTCAGATACACAAAAAAGCAAAAAAAAAAAAAAAAAAAAACCAAAGAAGAAGAAGAACAAGAAAAATTAAGACAAGTTACATTGTGGGGGTACATGCAATGGCAGGCTGCTCTTATTTTTATGCTGGTGTTCCTGGAATGCCTTCATAGTCTTTAGTGGTCTTGAATCCATATCCCCCGGCTTTCTGTGAATTTTTGGACACAGCGCTCGCTTGCTGAGGCAAGGGATCCAACGCTATCCTGCACACTAGGTACTGACTGTGATCCCTAGCGTGGCTGTTGATACGATACATCGGTTATAAGTGCCATGGTTCCAACAAAGATTGTTTTCGACACCTCCATGGAGCGACGCAAGACGCGTAGATGAGTTCGACCAGGACCTCCGGGGTATCATGCGACTGGGAAACGATGTTGTTACTGATGTTTGCTTCTCTCGGGCAACGGACCCAACAGAATATTTGTGATCGCCGGGGTGGCCGATGGGCTTTTTTTTCTGTAAGCCACAGGCCGGCACACCTCTCGGAAACGCAGTACTGTTGCCTGCATCTTGAGCCGGTTCAAGAATAAAATTAAATAAAAAAACGAAACGCTGTCATGGTTCACGAAGGCGGTTCCCTTGATTTATAAAGAAAGTCCAGGTTAAAGTTGACGGCGGGGAGCTGCGGCCTTGGGAGGGCCTCGACCGGCACGGGCTTGAACGGTGCCACTCTTCGGATGTCAGTGCCATCACGAATACACCCCAACGGCCACTGGATCCATTCCCTCCACGGCTCCTGGATGGCCTTCTCCAAGCTCGAAGCAACGTTGCTGCCCCAACCGCAAAGATACCAAATGTTCCGCTCAAGAGCATGGACCAGCGCTGCGTAGTACATGAGGATGATGAGGGCCATCGGGTGGTTCTGGCTGATGAGCTCGAGAAATGACTGGGGAAGGGAGACAGCCCACCGCCAGACCAGCCCGGACCTATGCTGAGGCATGGAGACGGCCGTGAAAGTGATCTTGAGACCCTCGAGAGCGGACTGGCAGGTCGTAGTATCTTCCGAGGGTGCCATGCCGCGTGTGAGGTTGAGAAGGTCGTCAATCTTGGCCGAGAAATTCCCCGCTACGGCGGGCTCGACACTGCCTTGGTAAAGCCAGCGTGCCAGTGGCCCATTGGATATATGTTTGTGAGCGAATGGCAGAGCAAGTATGCTCTGGATTCCTGAAGGGGGAGGAGGGCAACGTTAGTGAGCGACGGGGTTTATAGAAGCAGCGACTTACCTTGCAGCAGAATGAAGGACTGAGCAACGTCCCTGGGGATGATGGAGCCGCTCGGGTTGGCGATGGAATAGGTGTTGAGAATGAAGATGCATATAGCGTGTAGCACGTATGCGTCGGCGTTCTTCTCGTCGATCTCGGCCAAGCCTGGCGAGAACTTGCTGAGGGCGATATTTTGATGGCGGGCCGATATAGTGGCGTACTCGGCCCTCTTTTCAGGGTCACAGTGGGCGACATGGATGGCTGATACGGCCAAGATGCCGTGGAGAAGGAAGTCCTAGATGAGTCAGCCGAGAGAAGCCACGACCGGCGGCGAAGAGGGGGGCTGGCCTAACGTTGGCAAAGGCGATTTGAGGCACTGTTGTCGTCCAGAGATGCACAAACTCTGGGTTCTCGGAGATGGTATGTGCCGTATTGGAGGTAAAGTGGTGAACGAGTTGCATATCGATCATCCAGTCGGACCTCGAGACGCCCTGAGCATCACGGGACTCCCCTTGGGTGGCAGTAGACTCATGGGCTGGTTCGGAGAGGCTGTGCCGTTCAGTATGATGAAGAGCATCCACCTCGGCCGAGAATTCAAAGAGCAAGCCCTGGATGGCAGCTACCTTTTCCTTCAACGAGGAGAGCTGGGGTGGAGAGGTCTCGGGGCGGCTTTCGGGGCGGCTGGTCGTCGAAGCCTCACCAACACTATCAGGAGTCGCCGTGTTGGCGGCCTCGAGAGTCGACTTGGGCGACGACTCGCCGACGGGCGGCAGATGAGCTGAAAAAGGCGTCAGAAGCAGGCTGCACTGGACGTCGTGCCGCGCGCAGTTGCGACAAGGGCGACTCTCATCGCACTGGGTGTATGGTCAGTGACATGCTCTGTGTGTACTCCAACGTCTGTTTGGCCGACCTAGCAGTCGGCCGCTGAGCTCCCAGCCCGGGCCAGGGCTCGATGATGGATGTACCAAGCCCAAAGGCAACTAACTCACCTTGACGCGACGCTTCTTGCACTGCTGACATCCATTCCGCGACTTCTTGTGGCCTATACGAGTGCCGCGCACAGCGGGCGAGGCGGCCTTGGGCCGATGCTTGCTGCTCTCCAGAGCCGCCACCTCATCCTTGAGCGAAGTCTTCTCTGGCGTGCCGTTCATCGCATCGAGGTGACTAGGTAGGTAGGTACACTACAGTGGCTGTCACTTGGAGGAGCAAAGCGGAGTGGAAAGTTGTGTCCTAGTGGCGTAACGGATCGAACGAGCCCGAGATGCTAGCTCCTCAAACGCCTTATTTGATGCCCAAATCTCATACTGCCATATCTTGTTTTGTTTTCTGCACGTGAATATGGCAAGGCCAACACCAAACGTTGCACGCCGCACGGGACTTGTTCGCGCCGCACCGATTGTGGTCTCGGTCGACACCAACCCAGAGAGACCCACGCACCTCACCTGCAGCAGGAGAGGCAGTACACTCGCTGTATGACACAAGCCGGGGTGACCGGGGCGGACCGGATGCCGATTGGTGAATTCGGCTCAGTCGATATGGGGTGGATTTGGAAGAAGGGACGAGGATTACCTATCTGTACACTAGAGTGCAGTGTAAAAGGTGTCAGCCAGGGAGGGGAGATTGGCACGATTTCAATTACTGATCAGCCCAGTGTCTCCACGTGACGTTGGCATTGAATTCCTGAAAAGGCGACGGACGGGTCTACAGCGGGTAGGAACGTCGTTTCTCGGTTTGGTCCTCGGACTGGCGCACGGATCGCGTATCGACTTCACCCCGATCGTGCCGTGCAGCGATCCGTGCTTTTCTTGTCTAGTGTAAGGTTTTACCCAAGGTAGTAGGTACGTATCGATGAGGGATGGCTGGTGCTCTGATATTTGTGGCTTCAATTCGCCACACGCCACATGTCCCTACCATCTGGGCAGGAAGCTAGGCACCTACCGGTAGTTAGAGGTACGGATACAGACAGATGTAGGTATGTGCATGCAAGTACGTACTGCCTATCCGTACCTCGGTTCGAAAGCCCGCAGTACGTACCTACAAGGTCGGTAGGTAGGTAATCAAGCTGAACGCAGGCACATCAGGCTAAATTACGACTTGCATGACGCGCTCTCCTGCGGAGCGCGGCTTCCCACTTCCTGGGCTGAAAGGGACCTACCTGGGAAGGAAGGAACCTGGGGGGGGAAACCTAGGAATGGGCAGGGGGAAAGCGCGAAGGGTCTCTCTTCAGAAGATGAAGGTGCACCTCCAAGCTCTCCGGTCCCTTTTTTGACCGTGTTTTCTCCTTTCCTTTTCCAGCCAATGATGAGCGTCAAACGTCAGCATCAGAAGCCAACAACAAACAGCACCACAACAAACAGCACCAAGCCCGCTCGTGCATTCCCCATCACTCGCTCGTCACCAGTCTGCCGCTCCCCGCTTGCTGTACCTACCCATCTACCTACCGGTAGTGTAGGTACCGACCGGTAGTGGCCCCTCTGCCCCTCCTTCAACCTCCTTCGATCTGATCTCCCTTGGTCGTGCGACCCGTCACTGGAAGGTATGGTGACATCCCTTGGATTCGAAGTGGCGTCCATCTGATTAAAGACGAGATTCCCCGGCCACGACGTATTGAGTCCCGCTCCCCCCTTGTTCCGTATCCCCCTTCTCCACAATATCCCTGCCGCGCACACCAAGATCCTCCATCCATCGTCAGCATCAACAATCCCGTCCCTTATTATACCTAATCCCAACATGGCTTCGCACAACACCAACTACAATGATATCAAGGCCTCGGCCAAGGAGAACGCTGCCGGCGTCTACGCCTATAGCCAGCGCCAGATGGACCGTGTCGTCAGCCAAGATACCCGCCAGAAAGCCTACGACAGTGCCTGCAATCTCGCCCAGGAGCAGCCCTTTCTCTTCGTACGTCCGACCTCCGATTGACGCCCCTCCCTTGGGACTCTGGGCGTTGCTAACGTGCGTGCTGTTACAGGCTTTCCTTCTCGTCCAGCTCATCTTCTCCTTCCTGCCTACCCTCGTCTTCGTCTCCTTCGCTTTTTCGACTGTCGCCTTTGCCTTCGGCGTTGCTGTCGTCTTCTCCCTTTTCTGGATCGGTGTTGCTCTTCTCGTCCTCGTACCGACCCTCTTCTTTACCTGCTCCATCGCCGTCCTCGTCTGGGTCTGGGCTGCCGGCAGCTTCATAGTGGCGAAGCGCTTATACGAGATTTCGCCCATCCGTGCCACGGGCGACCTGGAGGTGCACGTGCCCAACGGGAAGACGTACGCCGTCATCAAGCACGAGGACGGCGTTGATGCCCACTCGCACAACTAAATTGGGTTATCGTCCATGATATACATATGTTCGGCCTTATGGCAGTTAAGGGTATGGTATGGGATGGCGTCGGATTTGGCAGGATACCCGGAATATGCTCTATTAAAATGAATTGCTGGGCGCAGCAAAGGCTTACAAGTGACGCCGGTGTTGCTGCGATGCCCATTCAGTATTTCTCAATCCAATTATTGTTTCGATGTTACCTGCAATGGCGTATATGGAGACGCTTTCGTCCTGCCAAACAGCCTATGTAGACTATTTTGGCCCAGCAGAAACCCCTTCGGTCAAAAGCTGGATGCCATCACACAAACCTATGCTGTTTCTTCACTCAAACTCATGGCAGAGCTGTTGATCTGATGTTCCCGATCAAAATCGAACCACCAGATAATGAGACGTAAGGGAGACACCATGGTGATGCGGTGCTGGTAACAAAAGCATAATGGTATTTCGGCGCAAAAGGAGCAGTCTCCGTTGTCATTACCAACACGCCTACTGATGCAATGGGACAATTGCTTGGATCCGAATTCTGAATCAAATGACCCAAAAACACCGTCGTTCCCAGCCTGGCTTCCTTTGTTTCCTGTGTCCAATATCGGTGTTGTGAAATCTGCCCCTGTGGCCCAATGACCCTCACCACAGAACCGGTCTCGGGTCCGCCACTTCAAGCACCTTGATGCCGGCTTCCTTCAGAATGGTGACGGCGTCCTTGGCGACTGCCGGCTCAACTGCAAGCTGCTTCAGGCCGCCGGCCCCGGCCAAGTATGGCATTTCGATGGCAAGCCCATGCGCCGGACCTGACAGGTGGAGTTTGTTCAGGGAGCCGGGAAGGGTCCTCAAGAAGTGGCTGACTTTGTTTGCCCGCGCGACAGCAACCTCGCCACCAGCACCGGGAATGTCGCTTGCTTCTTGCGCGAGTGTGTGCATGTTGGCGAGGACGGTCTTGCTGTCGATCCAGATTCGTTGCAAGTGCTTGAAGTTGCTGACGGAGAAGAGGGCCCGCTGCCCTCCGCTTTGCGCCACGCTGACTTGGCCGAGGTCGAGGCAGAGGGTTCGCAGAGTGTCGGCGCTGTGCCCGAGCGCGTCAGCGATGTCGTGGGCCTCGGGCAGCTGTCTACCTTGGCGTGCTCCGCAGTCCGCCTCCGACTGCGCAAAGTACATGAATGTCCCCAGGCGTTTGCACCCTTTTAGCAATAGGCGAAAGCTGGGGACGTCGAGGGCGACGCTCCGGAGGATGATGGAGCTGATGTTCTCGACGCCGGTGACGGGCTGTGCCAATCTGAACTCGAACCTGTCGAGACGCAATCCGGTCAGCTGTGGGCTCGTGGCCAAGAAGCCGGAGACGACGGAGGGCTTGAGGACGAGAGACTGGTTTCCGTATGCTGAACGAACGCCCGCTAAGGTCAGGGACTCTATTTTTGGGAAGAACGGCTCGCCGCGCGGTAGCCTCTCCGCCATCGCGGCCAGGACCTCGGGCCCGGTGGCGATCGTGCACTCCTGGAGCTCCTTGAGCCGGCTGGTCGAGAGTAAGGCGAGGAAGGCCAGGACTTCCGGTATGGCAGGCCAGAGTTGCAAGCACGCGGTAGGGTACGCAGTCTTGTCCTGCACCTCGCGCATCCGCTTGCGCAGGATCTCCGGCACGGCCACGCCAGGGGTCGCGCAGGCCGCCTGCATAAGGAGCGGGATGTGCGGGTCGATCCGCTCGGCATAGCAGCGGACCGTGTCCAGGCCAAGATACAGGCGCCTGACGGACTGCGCGCGCTTGGGCCGCTCGCCGAGCCGGCGGAGGAGCCCGACGAGCTGCTCGGCGGCGTCGAGCCTGGGGACGACGAGGTCGGCCTGCGCGCAGCAGAAGAGGGCGACCTTTCGCTGCATCGTCCTGCAGGTGAGTGCGAGGGAGCGGAGGTGGCCGATCTTGACGCGCTGCGTCAGGGCGATGAGGTGGTCGTGGGTCAAGTAGTCGAGCTGGTGCTGCCATGAGCGGATGTCGTGGACGAGGCTGGAGACGATCTCGAAGAAGAGTTCGATAGGGAGGGAGACGAGGGGCACCGTCTCGTTGGGAGTTGTCTCGTGGGGCTCCAGGCTGACGAGTCCCATCTGGCTCGTTGCCGCCTCCACTGCCGTATCATCCATCTTGATTTTGGCTTGTTAACGTCACGATGGCTACGTAGGAGATGGGTAGCCGGGTGAGGTTCTGGATGATGGGTAAGCGTTTTCCAAGATCCGAGGTTGTCTAGATGTGGAGAGAGAGGACTTATTCTCATCAATCTTCTTCAATCTGTGATGTAAGAGGCCGGTAACGATCTGAAAGGGAAGGCGGCCGCCACCCATCCATGGCAGGCAAGCATGAGCCGCGCGGTCGGCTACTTGCCAACCTTCGATTAGAAATGAAAGGCGTGTTTGCCAGGAGGCGTTGGAATCTCCAGCCTGCAACTTCATCCTGCCCAACTTTCGCGGTGGGTTCGACAGAGCCGTCATCACCAGTACGTCAAGCCACAACCCAGCAGTGACTCTGCTGTCGCCAATATGCTCGTACCCAAAGGTTGTTCGCGTATGTACCTAGGTCAAGGTTGAGGTGAGGTCAAATTTAGCATTCGCTCAGTCTAGGATATGTATCATTAAGGGTGTCTCGTTTCAAACACCTTGGCCGTCTAACAGAGCAAGTAGTTAGCTGGCACACAGTTCTTGAAAGTTATGGCTTACGCCCAGTACCTAGATGCCACCTATTCGTAGTACGCCGTCTAACCATGGTATTTGACACTAAATGGAGTCATATTAAGCACACAGACTTAAGTGGGAACTTAAGCTCCAAGCGCCTGGTCCTCTTTCAAGGGGCGAACATCAAAGCCTAAAAAAGAGTCAGCTGAGATATCTACTTAGCCAAATAAAACAGAGAGAGTTTAAGTTCATTGAAGCATAAGCCAAATAAAGATATAAACAATTCTTTTTACCTCTCAAGCCCTCAGGATCAATTACCTTACAAACAAGAAAAGATGCCATCCATCCATGAGTACAAAATTAAACAGAGGGGTTTGGGAGATTGATGATGGATGCGGCAAAATAAAAATCAATGCCAACACTGTGGATCGAACACAGGATCCCCGCATTACAAGTGCGATGCCTTACCACTTGGCCATGCTGGCGAATTGGATGTCAATTCGACTCATAACTGTAAATATGTATGCGAGAATTAGACATCATGCATTGTGTCTCTACGATTTCTCTTTGCTAAACAACGCATTTAAGTATATCTTGTTTCGAGAATACAGAGGCATATGTTAGAATTATTTGGACTTGGGTTCTACCTGTTGCTGGTGCAATCTAGCACAGACACAGACGTATGCCCATGGCCAACGAATCATGCATTGGGAAGATTCATAAAAGTCCATGGAGTGGCGTAGATCATTTGCCATCTCTGATCAAGCAACGATTCTCGTTGACATTTTGCTCCCCTACGCCGTCCTTTCAGGTAACTACCAACGCGGGACACCATTCTACTTCTATTAGCTTCGTATAAGTACAACATTGAAACATTCATCGCCAGCCTCGAGCATGAGCGAAACCGCCGAGCTGCTAGATCAACAATCGCTTTTTCGAGCGACCAAGCTGACCCGGTGGCATTGCCTCTCGTACTGCTTTATCGGTACTTGAGTTGAGCCAACTGGCCAGCATCAGGACTATTCTGACTCATTTCGAGCCAAATTTCCAATCGAATACGACATTGCAGAGGTCAACAAGCAGCCAAGCTGTTGGTTGGCAAGTGATCAATTAAACAGGGCGCGGCATTTCTGTCGACGACACATTTGCCAACCCTCTGTAATGATACTGCTGTACTCCACTGAGCAGTGAATCCCACTTGCAATGACATATGCTTATCCGCGCTGGGGAGAGTGGTGTGGGGATACCTTGATGCTTGTCTTGCCCCTGATTCTTGCAGGGTTGCAATAAAAACACCAGGATCCGGTTCGAGTCCCGATCCGTTGCCAATTCAAAGAAACCCAACGTACGGACTATTGCTATGAAATTTGTGGCTTGTTTTCGCCATGTTCCGACGTGTTAGTATCCTTCAATATTTCTTCGGTACGATATTGCTAACCAACAAACTAGTATAACAACTATAAAAGAATGCGCAGCCAAAATATCAAGATTTCTGGAGACACAAGCATAGACGAGTCCCTTCTCCAGATTTGAAGTTATTTAATCCTCAACCCCCCAGCTCCATAGAGCGGTTCCTCGGCGCCCCGCGGTCATGCGCTCACCGCCTGGCGAAGCGATATAGGATCCAACAGCTCAGTTGGCAGATTGCCCCTTGGGCGCCGGGATATTACTTTCCACTTTAAGCGACATGCCCTCTTAAATGACTCTTCTCAATAAAACAGTACTTATTATAGATAGCATTCTCTTAAATCCCTTAGACCCTGCTGGCGTCTGTTTTGAAGCGTTAAGCTTTGCCTAAACTGACTCACTGCCTGGGTCCCTGAATCGATGATGACGGACAAACTCGACGTCAATATCGTGTCTGCAGAGGGCGCCATTGTCACAGTGAAGCCTTCCAGAACCATACGTACGGAGAGGAAAAGAAGCGAGGACTGCCAGTCGAAGACACTGGCTCAATGGTTGTTCGATCACCAAATTGGTATGCTGAAAGGAGCTGATGGACTCTACCGCAGCCACCTCCCAACCCACGTTGAGCCAATGCTTACAAGATCTCATCGTATCTGAACAGGGCTCACCTTATATGCCGTCACCCCTCTCCTCATCGCCCATCTTTGCATCCCCGGTGCGCGTCCACACACCTCAAAGTTCCTACGGCTCTCATACTACAACCCGGCCACGGGCAAGTATGGAGCGGGACATGATGACCTCTACTTCGTCGCATTCTGTGTCATGCTCGCCATCGGCATCCGCGCGGCCTTTATGCGACACATCCTCGCGCCCCTCGGCAGGCATTGGGGTATATCGAAGAAGAAGGACGCCACCCGCTTCTCCGAACAGGGCTGGATGCTGGCCTACTACAGCGTCGTTTGGCCACTTGGAATGGTACCGAGCATCGCTCTCCATCTATGATTCAGGGCGTTTCCCATGACTGACCGGCGTTATAGTACCTCTATCGCAACTCGCCACACTTCCTCAGCTTGAAAGGGCTGTGGGCCGATTGGCCGAAAAGGGAACTTGATGGGCTGATGAAGGCCTACATCCTGATACAGTGGGCGTATTGGGTGCAGCAAGTCGTTTCCGTGAACATTGAGGCCCGCCGCAAAGATTACTGGGAGATGATTGTTCATCACGCCATCACCATCTCCCTCATCGCCTCATGCTACGCCTACCATCAAACCCGAGTCGGCCACCTGATTTTGATCCTTATGGACGTCATAGAGCTGATCTTTCCGGTACGTTCAGCAGAAGAGGCACCCTCGCGCGACCCCTGCTGACAACTGCTGCAGCTGGCCAAGTGTCTTAAGTACGTCGGCTTCACCACCCTTTGCGACGTGGTGTTTGGTGTGTTCCTCTGCGTGTGGGTCTGTACGCGTCACGTCTTCTATCTAATGGTCTGCTGGAGCGTCTACTACGACCTGCCGCGGAGTTTGGAACTGCCGTGCTTCCGAGGTGCTGCGGAAGACGTTGTAGGCCCTCTTCAGCCCCCGGAGCAAGGCTGGTCCCATCTCGTTGAGCCATTCGTAGACCCCAAGGGCACAGTTTGCATGACCAACGGCATCACGAAGGGGTTCCTGACCTTCCTCCTCGCTCTCGAGGCCGTCATCTGCGTCTGGTCTTTCCTCATTATTCGGGTGACAATCCGTGTGTTAAAAGGGGCCTCTGCCGAAGACGTCAGGAGCGATATCGAGGAGGAGGAAGAGGAGGGGGAGGAGGTGCAAGTTGTGGAAGACGTCGGCGTAGAGTCCATTGATTTGAAGGCCTGGGAACGCCGCACCGCCAAAAGGAAATCCGGCTTGAGGGCGAGTGGCGTCAGTATTCATCTTAGCCAAAGTGACCGGAAGGAACTGCTCAACAGAATCGGCTGTGAGAAGCAGATTGAGTAACGGAAAAAGAGCAGTGGTTGTTATTTTCATTGGGTGATTAGCCAAAAGTCATATAGGGTATATACCATTTATTAATTCCGGAGCGTCCATTCCTTTGAAGGCCTAGGAGGAACCAAGCTCATTTGCAGATATTAATTCACTCGAGCAGGCCAAGACACCGCAAGAGATGCAAGAAGAGACAAAACGGACTCCCTAATTTCCTTGCAGCCCTAGCAGATACACTACGCTCGGTTTAAATCAACTTTTTCTGACCTGAGAGGGATACTCAATAACTATAGGGATAAGTCTCTACAGTAAGCTAGGGTAGATGAGGAATTGCAAGTGCTTCTCTACGGCAATAACAATGACCTTTAAATACCTTAGACACTTGGCAGGGTGGCGCAACTCGAAGGATCGAGTTTGAAGACAGATGGATACTGTTGAGCGAAATCTTTGTCGGCCATATGATATGCACTTTGGAAGGATTGCGCCGTAATGCTATTCAAATGGAGACAATCTACTCATTCACAAGTGCAGAGAGTCCCGCCGCAAACATCCCAGCAACTCCCATTTGCCGTCACGAAGATAATCTCACTTACAAATTCCACTGAATCTATGTCGATGGGGATCCAGAACTCATACTAACTTGATAAACACAGAAGTTGGCTAGAAGTCTGTTCGGTTCATTTTGTCTTCACCCAGTTCAACGGGTGAGAATTATCCAATGTAATGCGATGTCTTTCTTCCCGTATCCCGGGGAGCCATTTCAGGTACATCTACTAGGGTACCGATCCTTGAACTGTTGGCCACCTGGATCTTGTGACGAAATGCAAATTTGCAAGTCAAAACTAGGGGTTGCGTAACGATTCACTTCGTTGTCTGCACAAGGAACGAGATAGAACAATCCTATTGCCTTCTCAGTCGAAAGGGATAACTTCAGGTGGGCTGCTCGGACTATAATGCTGGATTGAGTATGCACGGTGATTGGAAAAGCCTCAAAGACCATCAACTATCTTGAATATAAGGTAGCTTCATCTCGGCAAGGGCATCGAATAGTTGTCTTGCCTACTCATTCCTCCTCAGCCGGAGCCTCGTCTTCGTACTCGTCGCCGTACTCGTCATCCATGCCTGCATCCTGGTACTGCTGGTACTCGGATACCAGATCGTTCATGTTAGACTCGGCCTCAGTGAATTCCATCTCATCCATGCCCTCTCCAGTGTACCAATGCAGGAAAGCCTTTCTCCGGAACATGAGGCTGAACTGGTCCCCGACTCTGCGGAAACTGTTCTGGATTGCGGTGGAGTTTCCAATGAACGTCGATGATACGGCCAGTCCCTTAGGCGGCACAGAGCAATGGGCAGTCTGGATGTTATTTGGGATCCATTCTACGAAGTTGGCCGAGTTCTTGCTCTTGATGGCGTGGATCTGTTCCTCGACCTGCTTCATCGACACCTTTCCACGGCTAAAGGTATGTTAGCTAGAATTCATCAAGCGACATGGAGGGTCCAACTCACAACATGGTGGAGCAAGTCAAGAAGCGTCCGTCACGGAAATCGGACGCCAACATGACGTTCTTCGGGTCGAACATCTGCTGTGTGAGCTCGGCGACACCCAGGTTCGAGAAGGAGGCCGAGGAGGTGAGCGGCGCGAATCCGACGGTGAAGAAGTGAAGTCTGGGGAAGGGGACGAGGTTCACAGCCAGCTTGCGGAGGTCGGCGTTCAATTGCCCCGGGAAGCGGAAGCCCGTCGTCAAGCCGGACATGACCCTGGACACCAGGTGGTTGAGATGTCCGTAGGACGGGTGCGCTTGCTTCAGGGTGCGGCGGCAGATGTCATACAGGGCCTCGTTGTCGATACAGAACGTCTCATCCGAGTTTTCGACGAGCTGATGGATCGACAAGGTCGCATTGTACGGCTCGACAACGACCTCAGAGACCTTGGCAGACGGCAGGACAGAGAAGGTCGCCATCATGCGATCAGGGAATTCCTCGCGGACCTTTGCGATGAGGAGGGTGCCCATGCCAGAGCCAGTGCCGCCACCGAGGGAGTGCGTGATCTGGAAACCCTGCAGACTGTCGCAGGCTTCGGCTTCGCGGCGCACGACGTCGAGGACTTGGTCAACCAGCTCGGCGCCTTCGGTGTAGTGGCCCTTTGCCCAGTTGTTACCCGCGCCAGACTGTCCGTAGACCATGTTGTCGGGACGGAAGAAGTCACCAAGGGGACCGGAACGGATTGCATCCATGGTTGCGGGCTCAAGGTCAACCAGGACCGCACGAGGAACGTACTTTTGTTTGGCAGCCTGTATCATGTCAGAAAGCAATAGGGAGAAGTGCGCGACTACTGTATCAAGTTACCTCGGTGAAGTAGACGCTCAGCCTCTCGGACTGCTGCTCATCAGAGCCGCGGAATCTGTCAAAATGTCAACTTGGCGCTCGATGAGCGAAGTGATGTCGTGTTGCATCGCGGTGAGACTCACACTCCATCTTGATCAAGCCCGTGCTCGCCGTGAATGGTTTGCCTGGTAGTGATCAAAATTAGTCTCATCCCCTGAATGCTGCATCGGCGGTCCCATCCTCATACCAGAAGGCTGTGCCGATTTGGTTGCCCTATAGATACTTCGTCAGTCAGGGCTCGTCCATTCGGCAGCGAAGAATACGTACACATTGGCCGGTCTGGAGGTGTATCTGTTGGATCCCTGAGTCAGCTGAGAATCAATACCTCTAAAGGTACGTGGACAAGGTACAACTCACAATCTCACGCATTATGAACTTCGGGAATGGTGTGGATTGTCAGAAGCTGATGGTGAAAAGCAGAGATTTCCCCCGCTACTCAAGATAGGTGGTCATCTTATAGATACGTATGCCTGTAAATCACAACAAATCCCCTATCCCAACAACTTATCGCTGCGTATCGGATAGGCCCGAGCAGAGGGTAACTTTGCGGCCTGGATTTCCAATCCCCCCCACATGTTTGCGCATCGTTGAATGGCTGCCTTTCTGATTCGACAGCTGCCTACTCAGGCAGCACAGTTTTGCTCACTTTTCGGAAGAGAGAGTGATAGGGAGGGAGGGGGATGGGAAAAGGAAAAAAAGGGACCTATGGCTGATGCCCATGTTCTCGGAGGCGACGCCGAAAAGGGACCAAGCTAGTCCGCGTTGAGTGTATATCCACAGAAATGATTGGTACATGGGCTCTGTGTTGCTTTGCTCAGATTTCTCGGCATCATGATTCAGGTTTGTATGGCCGTAACTGGGAGGTTGCCTAGAGGCTTGGAAACTTCTTCGGCCAATGGGTTCCCCTGGATACACAGCTGCCTGGCTATGTTGTTGTTGCACGGTTGCTTAGTGCTCTACCCATTGTTGTTGGCCTTTGAGTTTCCAGTCCATGTATCCGTAGCGCCGAGTCAGATTCCAACTGGTGTTCGTAGCGGACTAAGCCAGGGTGGCGCAATTTAAATCTCCCAAGACCCAGCACGCCATCCCAGCGCTCACACACGTGGTGACGCGGGGTCAGCACTTGGACAGCTGGAGAGCTCCCGGGATGCAGCATGCTTCCATTGTTGGCGGACATTCGGCACGAGCGTACGGCCAACCTTCTACGATCCGGAATGTAGGCAGGTCACATCGTCAGAAAGCGAGCCTTATCCGAAGACGGTTCCGTCCGGGCTTCGTCCGAAGACGGCGTTAAGCGCCACAAGACGAACCCGGACCGAGGGCGATGCATTTCACGCTAATAATTCGAAGAATAACCGTGGGGGCAGGAAGCTGCCATCACAAGAAAGAGTCTATTTGGGACGTTCGCCATACATCAAGGTTAATCGGCCTGTTGAAAGTTCATTGCCAGAAGAGGGAGAATACCTAGGTCAGCGGACATGTGTGCGCCACTGACATGCCAGTGAGCTCAGGAGCACGTATGCAATGGATGCTGATCCATTCATATTCGAGGTGCCTACTACGACCGGCAATTCTTTCTGACTAGGGGAAATGGTTCATCCATCTGCGACGGTGATAGCCGCTTGGAATGCGGGTGCATCAGCCCTCTCAGGGGCACCAGATAGTCGAACATTCTCTTGCGGCATGGACAGGGTTGGAAATACTTGGCCAAGTCGATTTAAGTCGACCCATTTCCAATCCTGTCCATGGGTGAAGATAGTATGAGAGAGGGAGAGAGAGAGAGAGAGAGAGAGAGAGAGAAGGGAGAGAGTTTGATGACATCGTGACCGGAAGCATCGCCCAAAAGCAACGCATGGCGGGGCGTCGGCCGGGAGCCGGCGGAAACAACGAAGTATGGCAGGGTGGTTTCGTCTGTCTCCTTTGAGAAAGCCAAGAAAATTGTCTCGCGGCTCGATGAACTAGATAATGTGGCTTTCGCATCAAAGAATTTGGACGCGTCTCGAATCCAGTGATTGACGAAATTGGCATACCTCCCAAGTCTAGACATCCTGCGTTCCGATGAATGAAGCTAACGAGAAGATATATCAACATCGAACACACCCGCGTAAATTTCGTTTAACGTGCTTTCAGTCTACAGCTTCGTTTGCAACACTATCATTGACGCATCCTTCTCTTCGTCTTTCAAGGGGCTAAACGTTCCTCTTGGTCGCTATTGTACCTATTCGATTCATCAGATATCCAGGTGATTCTGTGTATCCAGCCCTTCTTCGCCAATATGCACTTCCCCGCAAGATCAGCAGTTGGCCTGGGCCTGATGGCTGCCCATGTCACGGCCATTGTGCTGCCCAATGTCCTCGGTCCTATTGTCACTGTCGTCCCTTCAGGTCTGCCCCTAACTATTACCGTCACCTCTACGATGACCGGTTTGCCCCCGACAGCATCATTGAACTTAACGGCATCAATGAACTCGACGGCATTGTTGAACACAACATCATCATTAAACCTAACGGCAACGGCAAGACCGACCGTCTCGATCAAGACCTCGGGTACCCCCTCTACTGTTTTGCCCACTCCCACCACGCCCCCAACTTCGGGTTTGACCGCCGATCAGCAGAAAGCCCTTAACCTTCACAACATATATAGAGCCCAGGTTGGTAATGGAGACTTGACCTGGGATGACGGCCTTGCCCAGAGCGCTCAGAAATGGGCAAACTACCTCGCCGCTTCTTCCCTCTTTGAGCATGACCCGAACACGGGTGGCCAGGGCGAAAATTTGGCCTATTTTCAAGGTGTCACCGGCTCCCAATACGCCAATGCTGTCCAGCTTTGGCTTGACGAGAAGGATCTGTACGACGGGAAGCCCATTACGGACAAGGCAGGCGTGCCCAACTACCATACATATGGCCATTACAGTGAGTCTCTATGATATTTATATCAATCGAGACCTTGACTGATCGGAATGCAGCTCAGTGTATCTGGAAGTCTACCAATAAGGTCGGCATGGCCATGGCAACGGGTCCAGACAATAAAGTCTATGTGGTTGCCCGCTACCTCCCCCCCGGAAACTAGTAAGTCGAATGCCGTACGCCCTGCACTGATACGACTGGTGTCTGACCATTCTACAGCATTGGCCAAATGCCTTACTAGAAAAGCGTAGATGCTGCGTCTAGAGCACGACACAGCCACACACCTTTGGGCTAAATTCATGAGACAAGCGTAACAGAAATTTGGTTCAAGCTAGATATGACTTCGTTTCGTTTTAGACCATATGGTCTCTTGATGGTGCTGCTTTTCTGAAGGCCACTGTGAGGTCAACATCTTAGTGTTTCAGGGTCAACTCTTTGAGTTGCTTTGGGAAGGCCGAAAGTACATATACATATATTCTGCAATGGCTCAATTACGTGCATGTAGTGACAGCCTCAAGGGTGGTGACTTGAGGATGAAACCCCCAAGACTTGAATGCTCCCCAGAACATATAAAAAGCGGCCTTTCACCCAAGTAGCTCGTTTGGTCCTGAATTACCAGTCAACATCCATCTACTACTGAGTGGCCCGAGGTGGATCTGCTGCAATAAGACTGATGTATAATTTGCAAGCTTTAGAAGGCAATCTAGTGCAGTGCACAAGTCCTGGTTCAGTTGCTTCCCGGGATCTTTAATAACCGAAGCCGTATGTCAGTTGTTGGATATCTCAGATAAGTAGAGCGCAACTATCTACAGGAAAGTCAAAAATATCACTGTCGTTTTGAATGGTCTTCCTGGATTGAATGACTGACTTTCTCAACGAAGGTATGCTGCTATGTCTGTCTGAATGATGAGGGGTTTGAGGGCAATAGATCCGTCTACTGATGTATGATAAACAGTACTGGATAAGAACATGAAATCCCCCCAAAATAAACATCGGACGTAGAATCTACTCATGATTCAAATCCAACCCTTCCCTGAGTGTTCTCTACTCGAGCATTGATGCTTCAAGTGATCAATGCATGAGGACTATCAAAGCAGTCATCCCATTGATTGCCGGGGGAAGCGTAAAACCTCTCAAGAACTTCTTTCGCAGCCAACGGCAAGTACAGACCCAGGTCCCGAGACACCTCTTCCAGCCGACAGAAAATGAAGGCCCGGATCGTAGGACCGAGGCTCTTAGCTTCAAAACCGGCCACGATAATTGGCCAAGTTGCGCAGTGCTTCAGCATGTCTGAAGCAGCTGACTTTTTGAGAAGCGAGAATAGCCTGCCGGAGTGTATTTTCTTGACGGCCGCCCAACCCGCCGACGACGAGACCGCGCCAGCGCTCTGCAGAGACAAAATACCAAACAGAACCACCGCGGACTGATAGATCTGCGCCATCATCAGGTGCTCCTCCCGTAGTTTCTCCTTAGTCTCCGACCAGGGTTCTGGGGAGAAGTCTGTGATCTTCGTAAGGAGATCTTCCGCTTCTGACTGAGTTGTCCCCTTGGCACCTTGGCGCGAGGCAAGGAAGCGGAGGCGATTGATGTCGACGATGTCGATGAACAACTCTGTAGGACATGGCAGATATGGGTAGTAGCCTGTTTCGAATGTGTCGCGAATAAGAGCCTTTAAATCGAAATTCAAGACGGGATACATCTGATCATCTGCTGGGCTGGTCGTGTTGGCGAAATTTTCGATGCTGCATACGTTGATTCACGTCAGGAAATGGTATGAGAATAGGAGGAGACTGCCCCCATGAGGAATACAGAGAATGCCACAACTCACATCTTACAGAAAAGGACCAAAGTCTTCATATGAGGTACTTTGCGGCATAGGTCTTCCCAGCCGCCACGCAAAGCAACCAAGGCTGCAAAACCATTCAAGTGAAATCGCCAGTTGGATGCCGTCGCAGATCCCATGAGCTACCATGAAGGCATCAGCTTGTTTACTACACAGAATGCGAGAGAGGGGCAGATATTAGTGCGTACATCACCATACATAAACACGACCACGCCGGACATTGTGAGATCGGAGGTTCGCCTGCGTTCATCCCCGATGTCCTTGTTTAAGGCTTGGACTGCCGTGGAGCGATGTTGTATAGCTCTGGCTTTTACTTCGGCCACAAAGGGGTCGTGCTTCCTCGATATCATCTGTAACATGCGATGTTCGATAGCCATAGCAACCAGGGCGTGCTGTATGGGAGGCTGCATGTAGTGAACGCGCGTTACGGGAATAACCCATGGACTTTGACTCAACTGGTTCAGGGATAAGTATGGGTATACTTGTTCGTTCCCTACGGTGAAGTCGCCGTTTGTTAGTATTTATCTGATAGGTAAGCAACAGCTAATTCTTGTATCCCTCAAGAGTACACTAGGCTTACGACAGGGGAGTCACTAACAATACAGGGTAGCCTCAATAATGTCGCAGGTGTCAGTGCGAAATTCATGCCCGGGAAAGATATGGACCAGTTGTTTCCCACTAGTGGGCTTTGCGACTTCGACTTGACCATCCTTGGGGCGCCCCTCGGTGACGGCGTCTTTATCGGGAAGCGCGCTTTTGCGCTTCCACGTCCGCGTCTTGACTTTGTTGGGAGCCAGCCAAGTCAGCGGCTTCTTGTCGTCATACCCGGGACAAACCATGCCGCTGATCTTGCATTTAAAGCAGACGGGACGTCCCGAGTCGCAGACCAACCGTCGACGTTGGCACTCCCAACACTGTCGTCTTTCACCACCATTCCTCGTATGGGCGGGGTCCGTGGTGGCAGGAGTCAGGTGATTTAATGCAGGTGTCGTCTCCATCATGCTCAAGCACAGTCATTTGGACGCTTTGGGTTAATGGAGGTATGGGCTATCGACTGCGTAGTGCGCCGGTCCAGGTAGAAGTTTGATATTAATGTGATGAATCATATTGTTACAGACTGGCCGAAACAATTGTAACTCCCTCGCTGTCACGTGGTAGGTGTATATATGTCAGACAAGGGGGCACAAAGGTGCAGACGGGTCTTGGCCTTTCTATCATCCTAATAAGGAAAAGCGCCTGTCATCCTTCGTGGCTTTGTCATGGCTTAGCACCCACTCGATAGGCAGTCAAGTCAGCCCTAAAACCCATGCAACTGAGGCCAAGATGTTACAGCAGTTAAGTGACCCGTGATATGACTGATACGAGCCTAAGATAATAAATAATGTAAATGTAGATCATTCAAGGCACCTGTGATTCAAGATTGATAAGTTGCTCTGTGTTCGTCTTTATCGCGAGTGTTAGTGTAGTAGTCCATGAACAAGAATCTATCTCTAAGTGAAGGGTTTGAGGTGAACAGATGAACCATGATCTACAAAAGTCGTCAACTTGGTAGTATGTAGATATCAGATGAGCCGTTGATTACCATGCATTAGACGTTTAAGCTTGATGTGCGTCTGTCAGGGCTTATTGTCACAATCCATAGGCTATAATGGACGCGATAAAGCTTGAAGAGCGTAAGTTTTCTAGATACGGAGTCAGGAGTACAATGAGATGGACTTAGGGCCGGGGTACTATCAGTATAAGAGTACACATGTTCTGATAGGTTCACTTCTTGTTTCCTTTTCACGCACTTTATATGGAGAGCCTAAACCTACAGATAACCTACGGAATGGCAATGGCATTTCTTGTCAACAATTACGACTCAGCAACCCGCAAGAAGCGCTTGGCTTACCTCGCTCACCCACATCGCATATCTGTGGGGCAGCGGGTGTCCCATTCGCACATGAACAGGAAAGTGGATGATCGTGATCGATAACATTCTACTACACAGCCTTTCTCGATCGTTTTCATCATGTTCGCAGTATCCTTCTTTTCTTAGACGCATAGCTATGGTCCGGGACTTAAGGTACCTGCCCATAGATGTTCAAGTCCAAGCATGCTAGTGTCAGACCAGATGATCAACATTGGACGATGTGTATCCGCAGCTCGTCTCAAAAAGAAATCGTGCCTAATCAGGAGCCCGCACCCGATGATCATTTCCGGTACGTCGGGGAAGATGAACAAGTCTGAATGTTCATTCTGGTTTCAGGTGAATGGCCCATATCAAGTGCCCTGAGAAAGATGTGGACTGTATGGGATTCCGGACCTTTCCATGTACATGTCAAAACATGTGTTTAACCACCAAAGGAAGAATCTGCAGTCCGTGAGACAACTATATACTTCTTAGATATATCCTAGAGATATCATTGAGACCGTTGTCAAGTCTTTGTATATGTAATTGACTTGACATTTTGGAATTTGCCCAGCCACCTAGTGGCCCATAGGCTTATAGCGTGCGTGGCAGGTTACAAGTGGAAAGTAGCGTGTGTGGATAGCACATGTAAAGCATGATGGTGGTGGTAGATTAAAGCTTTCTGATTGCAACCAAAACAAGCTACCGGGTCGAGAGAATGGCACAAATCGTCCTGAAGCAGAGGGTCAAATGCACTGCCATCATAGTGTACCGTTCAGTCCACAGCGGCATTCTCATACCAACTCTCGGTGCAAATATGCTAGCGCCGATGGCTTAGTGGTGAAATTCTCCGTTGCCATCACGCAGCGTCAGGGAGCCCGGAGGCGAGGCGCATTATCTCATGCATCACTTGTTTCTTGCTGTTGTCCCATCAACAGCTCCCATTTTAACTTCTTTCTATATTTCTAGTCTGGATGATGTCTAATGCACACGTTTACACCAGACTCAAACCTACTACTACCTTTAGGGAAGGAGACTAGGATTTTTCTCTGCTTGATGGACATTATCTCGCTCGCTACTACAAACGGCGCTTGAATTGTCTGATACTAGTGCGTGTTGGTATGCTATCCTACTAAGCTTTCGGCTATACGGGGTGAGACCTTGGATGGTTCCTGTGAAAGGGGCGGTACATCACCTTTAGGATTAGCTCAGGAGCCATCTGCGTTTTAGGAGTTGGATGATGCTGCATGTACCTATGGCCGACAGCGACAGGAAACGGTTCCTTTTGCATAGAAGACCTTCCCAGCCAGCTGGCTGAGCTTCGTCTGGTCCTTCAGACGATGATTTATGCACACAGAGGGGATATGGCTGCGGGCATGGTACTAGGGGACAGTGGCTCGCTTGAGAGATACCTTATCAACATCCAGGCTGACGGTGCAACGGGTATTGAGACACATTGTTTTCTCGAGAAAACGTGGGATAAGGCACAATCGATCTCGAAAAGAAACATCTCATGCTGATACAGTGGCAGGATTCTCGCAATTCCGGCCATCAACCGACGACTAGCCGGATCCGATATACAAAAGTATGGCGGGCACACTACAAGGACTAACTCTGCAAGCGAATCGTGATATTCGCCATGCGACGAGGTCGCATCGGTCGGGCGTTTGTTGTATTGGTCCATTTCTTTGGGTTCAGCAACACTCAGAATTTAAAAAATGGGGAAGCCAAGCTTATAGTTCGAGACAAGCCCGAAAGATTCAGCTTTGTTTAGTTAGGTACATGGTATACACGACTGTGTACGGTCAATATTGTGTACTTGTGCGACCTTACGGGACCGGCCGCCCCTTTCCTTCAAATTGAATTTTTTTTTTGAAGCTTCAACTGTCTCTTACTGGATTTCCTCCACTCAGTCTCAGTTTGCATTGATCTAGCCTGGCTGCCTGATGAAGTTGGCTAGAATCGGGAATAGCGGTTTATCATGTCACCCCAGTGAAGTATAACCTTGACAAGTTTAGTGACTTGCAGAAAGTCTGAAGTCAGATTTTCTGCACGTCACTGTTTACACATTGTCGCGAATGCATCATGCTAACATGCCCAGGACCGCAGTACCTAGTGTTGTCACTCTCAAGAGTAAATCGGAAGTCTAATATGTAGTTTACTAGGCAATGCCTACCTACCAGTCCACTTCCGTAGGTGTGATTATTTCCGAGGAGTATATCTGGCACCGGAGTGGCTTAAGGATGGAAAACTGAGATGAACTTTCAAACACCCACCCTTTGGGTACAGACAGATCAGTCGGACACCGTATCCCATCCTATTGCCCCGCGTACCATGATCCGTTCCGCTCGAGTTTGGCCGAGACCGTGCCGGGTCGCAAGGCTATTGATGATGGCTGCCCCTTGCAGCCCTGCTCCTCCATGCCGATCGTTGGGAGGCCGGGAAAGGAAGGTCCCATTATCTTCCAACCTGGGAAAGGTCCGCCTTCAAATGCAGAAATGAAGGAGTGTAAGCCCGAAACCTCTTGGCTCGTAACCCTGTCCGACGTGTAGACAGACCACTTTCGGAAATGATCCAGAAAAGAGAACGGCGCGGCAACCGACCCGTGCCGAGCCAGAGTAGTAGAACCAGATGGAACTGAAATCGCAGGTACCCGCCGTCCGCGCTCGGATGTTTCTCCCTGACGAAAGAGGCCGAGAGGTAGGTGTGGGTGCATATCATGCAACGCTGTCTGTGTCGCCTTATGGATAATGCCGTGTAGGTTTTGACATGAAATGAGATGCTTTCGTAATTTCTAGCCATTAGTATGAACCAACCCGTGGGGCTCTTCAGTTCGATGTCGGAACTGGGAGTGTGGCACGGCGCACCGCACTTGGTGAGTGATTAATGGTTAGGACCTCTCATTATTCTCATTATCCTTCGTACTCTTCATTCAGTACGTAATCGATATTTGTGACACGTCAAAGTACAATGGCAGGGCAAGAGAAGACGCTGCGAACCACCCTGGTCTTCTCTGCCGGGTATCCAACAATGTTCCCATGAGGCTTTCCCAACAAACACCGTAAATGCGTAAGCTCCTCCCAACCTGCGTGCGCTGTGTACAAGGGAGGAAAAAAAAAATATCTCCAAAAAAAACTGCCATCTTTCATAATGGCGGCTGTCTTGAGGCTATTCTTGCCGCTGACTGGGGAGTATCGCCCCTGGCGTCCTCTTCTGAAACCCAAATCTCCGTCCTCTTTTGAATACCGGGTTCCAGCGGAATGTCGCTGTGATCGCTCTTCGTGACTGAAGGTCTGCGTTCGGAACGGATGTAGGTGTCCATCGCGTCGGTGTTGTCTCCATGCAACCTGCTGCCGTTGTATGCAGAGCGTGAACGATGCGACGAGGACTTTGCGTAGGCCGACACATACGTAGGTACCTCCTTCTCTCCGAAGAAGTAAAACCAGAGGGATCGAGCAATGGCGAGATTGCCTGCAATGATTCCGAGATAAAGCTCGAGGTTTGACCATATTGCGGTTACGGCATAGACGTCTACATCGGCATTTGTTAGCAATGACTTCTGGGGCGCTCTAGACATGAGAAAATACGTACAACTCAAGTCGACAGTCTTGAGCCCCAGCGATGCTGCCCTGGCGATGCCGAAGCCGGTTGCACTGCCACCTTGTTAGCAAGACAGCTTCAAAGAGGGGGTCGACTTTGACCAACATCAGACCAAGACTCATTAGGCCGCCGACCAACAACTTGGTCGCCATCGGGATGCGGACTTGCCAGACGACTACCAAGGGCAAAAACGAGCATAGCAAATCGGTCAAAACAGAATACGCTGCGATGAGTGATGTCAGCTTTGTTCTCAAAGGAAGTGTCGTCACGGCTTATCCAAATGACTTACAGATGGTCAAGTAGATGGAGTAAATTCGGATCTTGGCATCCCAACATGTGCCCACTCCTGTCCAGTATGCATCGACGGGATCGCACTCTGCCAGTAGGATGACAATGACGCCAAAGTTTGTGACGACCAGCCCCGCCATTACGGTCCATAGGGAATATTTCAGCTTGATGGAATCTTTGATGCGGAGCAGCAGCAGCATGATGGAGCACTTCAAGAGACAGATGCTGGAGAAGAGGAGGATCTGGGCGAACCACCCAAGCATATTGTTGTGGACGTATTGCTCGGTCGAAATGTACCATCTATGCCTCCCGTTGCCGGATGCGCCCTGCGCGCACTGGACGCCGTATCGAACGATGCCCAGAATGGTGACGAGTGCCATCAGATAGTCGTCCCATCCCAGGTGGCGCAGCATGAACCGAACATAGAGGCGGGTCGACGTGGTGAAGACGACGAAGAAGATGAGCACGCCAGAGATGCCGAGGAGGACCGGATTGACGTTCTCGTCCGGCGGCAACGGATTCGGAGGAGTGACTGGCGACATCGTTGACCTTCTCTCCTCTCTCTGGGGGAAGAGAAGAAGAAAAAACACACGGTCAAAATATCGTCGAGTAGGGCCTGGTAGCCTGAGTGATGTGCCAAGCAAGGAACGAGGGTGGGCTTGTCTAGCAAGAGAGATGGGCCATGGGCTGGATAAAAAGCCTGAGAGGTTGAGTAACGGGGGAGGGCTAAGGAGGGTAAACGACCCACGAGTTGGTGGCCTGGGTGGGTAGCTGAAGGAAAGGATGTTCGCCAAGATCTAGTTTTAGATGGCGGCCTGACCTTATCATCCGCCCTGGATTTCCAACAAACCACTGCAGAGCAGCAAAGTGCGGCAATTGGGCGGCTTTGTCGTCTTAAGAGCTGCGACGAAACTTGATAACGTGTGAGTTGAGAAGGATACTGACAGACTTCGTACGCTGCCAAAGGTTCCGCACGCACCCACGCCCTGTATGCTCGGATAAAGTCTGTACGCGATGCGAGGGGTGCCGGGGCGCATATGTCTCAAGATGGGATTGATCCCGCAGTTCACTGGACGGCAACATCTTGTTTTACCTACACTGTACCACAGTAGTATGCATACGATGAATCCGCCAAGGGTAACGGGTCCCAAGAGCAGTCTACGAATGTTCCTCCCACATCACTTTCACTGCCCAGAGGGCGATGCTACGTACCATAGAGAGGAGGTGGGTGGGTGGAGGCACTGATGCCTGCAGACTTTAAGTTCCGGGTTGATCCATGGCCAAGATGGCCGTGTGTCTCCCAGGGTTCGCGGAGGATACAAAGCCCAGAATAGGGCCTCGCCCGAAACTTTACTGTATGGAAAATGACCCCGGATTGTAGGCGGTCATCTCGTCTCTGGACGCCACAGAGGTCCCTAGACCAATGTCCATCGTATTTGCCAGGCTTGCTGGTAACTCGAGCTGATCGGGCGGTGTGGGCTGTCGCGCAACATGCCACAGGCCCTCTCAAGGGGCAGAGCGTCCGAAGTGACGGGCTTGCCAATGTCGGCTGTATGCGTATTAGAGTTTCCCATTGCCATCTCGTCCGCATTCTCTTGGCCTGTTTGTGTCGTTCTACGTACGTAAGCATGGTGGACGGGACGTCAACGACAGAAGTCATATCATGATACTATCATGATGATGGTGGGCAAGCCGCAGTACTCTTGCTATGACACATACACCTTCTTCTCATGAAAGGGGAGAAAGAAGCCAAGTTTCGATTCCATGCGGTCTGGTGCCAACCTTGGAAGGGGAAGATGGCTTGAGCCTCAGGGGTATAGTCCAAGGAGGATCATCATCAGCGGTTAGAAGGGACGGGCCTCCCCAACGAAAATACGATGGAGAATTTGGAAAAGGAAAGGGAGTCCAAGGCGCTTCATGGAGCAAATTCCGTTATTTTTCTCGGAACACGCGGGGATGGCTCATAGCCGGCTAGTGTGGGTA
This sequence comes from Colletotrichum navitas, assembly GCF_030913465.1. Lineage (NCBI taxonomy): Eukaryota > Fungi > Ascomycota > Sordariomycetes > Glomerellales > Glomerellaceae > Colletotrichum > Colletotrichum navitas. The sequence continues at coordinate 73,868 of NW_026850664.1, forward strand.
GGCGAATGATTCGCTTAGGCGGACAAACGGAGTCGAGGGAGATGGATTCGCAGGTACAGGCATGACCCTGAATCAGGACACCAGCTCCTGGTGAACAATCGACCGGAGAAGCTCCGTCTCCGCTAGCGGGCAGTGGTAACATTCCGGGAGCATGAGCAAGGACGTCGATGGAACGGTAGCATCGCCAAGCACGACCAAGCGGCTAGACCCCCTTCGTACCCCGGACAGCGCAAGACTTTACACGTTAAGGATGCTGAGAGATTCAAAAGTGTGTGTGTGTGTGTGGCTGGTACCCTCGATTTCTGGTTTAGTGCAGCAAGCCAACCATCAGCGTCAACTACTCTTTCTAGTCTTCCCTTCTCTTTTCTCTTACCCTCCCTCCCAGGATATGTCGGTAGATGGCTCACGCGCCTTCGAGGCACAGCAAGATCGGCTCTAGTGTCCTTAGCCCACACCTCCTCCATCGTATGCCGGAGTATTCCCTATTCCTCCTCCGTAATAGTATAGTAAGAAAACGCTCAACACCCCACCGAGCCAAGATTACCAATATTTTGACAGTCCCTGCCTTACTATTGTACATGTGGTGCCATTGGGGCTGTGGAGACAAGGATATCCGCAGGGTCGCGCATTCGCTGACCGGCATGTTTTCGAAGACTAACCCGCACTATTGATCCAATATCCGCGTTAGGGACATTAGCGACATGCGATGACACATGGGAACATTTGGGGGCCAGTCTACAAAAGGGTAGTGCAGTCCAAGTTCTCGGTGCGTCACGCGTTAATTATACCACAGCCCGGTAGCCTTCTGATCGGCCTCACGTGCCGATACGCGCATCATCTGTTTGAGCTTGTGCTGACTAGGTACATACTGGGTTCCAAACACTATTCATAGACGATCTTTCTAGAGCATCGCTGCGCTGTCTGAGTCATGCTTGTCAAGGCGTGTCTTGCCCTCGCTTCCGCGGTCCTTGTTTCGGGTGCGCCGTCTCCGACGCGGCCTTATGGAGACGATGCCTACGACTATGTAAGTTCCGCCATCCCGCCTTCTTGCGCTTGGGTTGCTTTTTGTACGGGGGGGGCCTTTAGGGCTGTATGGGCTCACCGCTCCCCCCTGACACCGGAAACACGCGGCTGGCACACCATGGTTTGGACACACTGACCTCTCATCCAGATCGTCGTTGGTGGTGGCACCGCTGGAGTCGCCGTGGCCGCTCGTATCAGCGAGGGACTCCCCGCAGCCAAGGTGCTCTTGATCGAGGCTGGCCCCGCGGTATGGGACGAGCCTAAAATCAACGTTCCCGGTATGAAGGGATCGACGCTGGGGACCAAGTATGACTGGAACTTCACCACTGTGCCTCAGCCCGATGCCAAAGGCCGTGTCTTCTCCGTCAACCGGGGCAAGGTCCTGGGAGGCAGTTCCGCTCTCAACCTCATGACCTACAACAGGGCAGCCGTTGCTGAGTACGATAGCTGGGAGGCTCTCGGCAACCCGGGGTGGAACTGGGAGGCGATGATTGCCGCCATGAAGAAGTCCGAGAACTTTACTGGCATCAACACTGACACGTACGGTTCCGAGGGCGTCGGTGACAGTGGCCCGGTCAAGGCCGTCATCAACAGAATCATCCCTAAGCAGCAGGAGACATGGATTCCGACGATGAACTCGTTGGGTATCGAGACCAACCTGGAATCACTCGGAGGAAACCCTCTCGGTGTCATGTACCAGCCCAGCAGCATCGACCCTACGCACTACAACAGGTCCTACAGCGCCAACGCATATGTCCCTATCGCCGGCCCCAACTTGGTCATCCTCCCAGACACCACTGTTGCCAAGGTTAACCTTGAGAAGGACGCAGCGAACTCGGCCCTACAAAGGGCATCTGGCGTGACTCTTCAGGACGGAACCGTGATTCGGGCTTGGAAGGAGGTCATTCTCTCTGCTGGTTCCATCCAGAGCCCGGGCCTGCTAGAGCTCTCTGGCATTGGCCAGGCTTCTGTCCTCGAGGCCTCTGGCATTGAGCAAGTCATTGACCTTCCCGGTGTCGGCGAGAACCTGCAAGACCATCTCCGCATTCAAAGCTCCTACCAGCTGAAGCCCAACTACACCTCCTTCGACATCCTTCGCAGCAACGCCACCGTGGCCGCGGAGCAGTTGGCACTCTGGAAGGCTGGCCAGGTCTCTCTTTACGACTACACTGGATCTGGTGGGTGATTTCCATCAATGTCTCATCTTTCAATAATGAACAACTTTACTTACGCTACTGCTTCAGCCTACACTTTCAGCACGTGGGCACAGGCGATCGGCAACGATTCCCACTTGGTCAATCTCGCTAAGCAAGCCGCCGGCGAGGATCCCGGTGTCGTTGACCAGAAAAAGCTAGAGTTCCTGTCCGATCCTTCCATCCCCCAGCTCGAGGTAAGAGACCCCCCCCCACAACGACACCGACAACTCGACATTGTTTCTAACAACAGACTTAGGTGATCTTCTCGGACGGCTACACGGGAGTCAAGGGCTACCCTACAGCCACCTCGCCTCTCTTTGGCAAGGGCTTCTTCAGTCTCATCGCCGTTATCATGCACCCCATGAGCCGGGGCTCGATCCACATCAACCCGTCTGACACCGCTGGCAAGCCCATAATCGACCCCAACTACTTCTCTCACGAGCACGATCTCGAGGCCGCCATCCAGGCCATCAAGTACTGCCGAAAGATCGCCCAGACGGAGCCCATGAAGCAAGTCTGGGAAAACGAGTATGAGCCCGGCCTGGACGCTGTGCAGACCGACGAGCAGTGGAAGCAGTTCGCCCTTAACACCACGTTGAGCATATACCACCCCGTCGGAACTTGCTCCATGTTACCGAAGGAGGACGGAGGTGTCGTAGACGCCGACTTGAAGGTGTACGGCACGTCCAACCTGCGAGTGGTTGATGCTAGTGTTATCCCCCTCCTCATCTCCGCTCATATGCAAACTGCCGTTTATGGTATTGCTGAGATTGCCGCGGAGCGCATAATTGCCAGCGCCGTATGCTAGATAAAAACAACGTAAAAGGCATAGAGCTTTTTAGCACAAAAGTAGACATAAAGCCTCTAAAAGATAATCATAATGATCAACCACTCACGTGTTGGAAGTTTTCACGATGTCCTAGTTTTTCTGCGTAACATGCCGCAACTGGCAATCTATTGTTTGGCAAGTCAAAGTTGACTAATGTCGGCCTCTATGGGAACGGGTTGTGTACTAACTGCAATGACTGCACATCATAATTACACTGTGAACGAAAAAAGCATTAAATTGAGAATTTGAAGCGGTGTATTTACTGGAGACGAGAAACTTTATACAATATAGAACACAATGTTTACGCTGAAATGGTTTTGGAGAACCATGTCACTAACCACACCGAAACACGCGGACATATCCACTCAGCGATCGAGGGCCGATCATCTAGTGCAGGCGGGCACTGCGTCTAGATCGCATGGCCCGGCGGGTGGAGCGTTTGGCACATCCACCGGAGTTCTTCGGGGCGTCTGGGGTGGAGCCGGGCACCGTGCCGGCACCGATCTTCTCGGCTGCATGCTCAGCTGCGATCATAATGATGGACTGGGTGTTGCCAGTCGGGAGATCGGGGTGGATGGAGGCATCGACGACGAAAAGGTTGTCGGTGCCGTAAACCTTGGCGTTAAGGTCGACGACAGCGGTTCCGTTGTTCTTGCGACCGTCGTCGGTGCCCATCTTGGTACTGCCTACCCAGTGGTCACCACTGATGATCTTGGTGTCGATGATGTCTGCAGGAGTAGCGCCGGGGGTGACATAGCTGATGGTTGAGTTGGCGCCGCTAGCGAGGTCGAGCCAGTACTGGATGAAGTTGGACATGGTCTTGCGATCCTCGGCATCGACAAGCCACGGCTTAGTCTTGAGGAGGGTGTTGCCGGAGGCAGTGATGCTGAGCTCACCGACGCTGGACGTGCCGTGGGTCAGGAAAGTGCGTAGGTAGAAGACACCGTCGACCATGGCGCTGGCGGAACCCTGAAGGTAGCGAGTACGGCCGTCGGCACCCTTGGCACTGGTCCAAAGGTGGATGCGCTGATCTCCCTGGGCGATGGGGCCGGAGCCGCGCTGGTAGAGCTCCAAGTCGGACTTGATGGGGCTAGAAGCGATGTCGGAGAAGGGGTAGGCAGTGAAGTTGGTCTTGGAGTTAAACTTCAGCAGGATCTGGGCGTGGTCCCGGAGACTGTGGCCAACGGGGAGATCGATCCAGTCGGCCTTATCGCGCAGGGTGACGCCAGTGGTAGCAGCGCAGGACTTGACAATCTCCAGAGCATCCGAACGGCCGATTCCAGAGTTCCAAAGGACACGAGGAGTAGACAGGGCACCGGCGGCGAGGACGATCTTGCCGCCCTGGTTGAGCTTGATAATCTGTGTGCTGCCGTCGGCGGCCTGGACGAGCACGCCAGTGACCTTGCTGCCGGTGCGGATGACCTGAATCACCTTGGTCTCGAGCTTGAGGGTGAAGTTGGGCAGCTCCTGGGCAAAGGACATGTAAGTGCGAGCGGGGCCGGCGCGAAGGCGGTTCTTGATGGAAAACGAAGGGCGAGAGAATACGGCGTCTTTTTCGTTCGGGGACGCGATGGAGTCAACCTGAGTCCAGCCCTTAGCCTGCAGTAGACGGGACAAGACATTGAAGGTGAGGTCATCGTAGTACTTCTTGTCGCTGGAGGGACTCGTGGTGCCGGGGTTACGCTCATAGAGGCGGGAGGCGGCAGCGGAGATGTCCTTCCAGTTCCAACCCGCGGGCCAGCGTTCAAAATCGCGCTCAGGGGGGTGGATGAAGTTGAGTCCGTTGACGGAGCTGGTTCCTCCCAAGACACAGCCAGCAGTGGAGGCAGTGTCACTGCAGAACGAGACACCGGACAAGGTAGTTAAGGTGTCAGCGAGACCGGGAACATCGTAGGGGGTGAGGGTATTGTTCCAGGGCAGTGCCAATTTGGAGCCGAGGGAAACGGTGTTTGCAGCACCGCGCTCGATAAGGAGAACGCTAACGCTCTTCTCAGCGAGACGCTCCGCAGCTATGATACCAGCTGGTCCACCACCCACGACAATCACATCGTAGGTGGTATTGGCGGTGGTGGGAGCAGGGATGGTTCTGTTGCCAGCAGCAGGAGTAGCCGTGCCGCTGCCGGGGACAGGCGAATCCTCAACAGCCTTGGCGTATTTAGACCATGTCTGGAACTTTGCAGACTTGGCTTGAGCAATGTCGAGACCAAACTGACCGAAGCCAGCAGAGTGGTAGTTGAGAGTAGCTCCGGGGTCGGAGGCGGGGGAAGGGCTGTCGTTGGAGTAAGCCCAGCCCAAGATAGGGCTCTCGCGGGCCAGGCTTGTCTTGTCGTTGATGCAGTTCTTGCAAAGGAAGGTGTAGGAAAAGTGAGTACTGTTGACAAAGGTACCGTTGGCGATGGGAACCGCGCCGACTTTGGTCTCGTCGTAGACGGTGGGGTTGGCGTAGGCGCTAGCGACACGGAAGCTCGTCCTGATGTCCTTGCCATCGGCCCAGGCCACGAATAGCAGACTGTTCAACATGCCTCCGTCCAACGACACACTACCCCAGTTGCCCGTCTCCGAGATGGGGACGACCATCTGACCGATGAAGTCGGTGCCGATAGTTTCGGGGACGGCGATACCGAAGCTGAAGGGATAAGAGTCGGGCTTGTAACGCTGGAAGTTGATGCCGGTCTGCGGATCGGTGTAAGCCGAGGCACGCAACTGCGCAGCAGTTGTTCCAGCAAGCCCGAGAAGAACCGCTGCTCCAGAGAGTATCGCACGCATGGCAATGGCTGCTTCAAGTTTATTCTGATTTCTAGTAATGTCTGATTGGTTGGATGGATATAGTGGAAACGAATGGCTCTGGGTCTGGTCTGTTAAGAGATAGAGATAGAAAATATGCAAAAGAGAGTGACTGTGCCCTCTAGGGACAACGATGTGGGAAAAGAACGAAACACCGTCCTAGCGGCGAATCGTAAGAATCGGATTGCAGAAGAAGAGGAGTCTTGGCGGTTGGAAGAAACAAAATGGCTCATTCATGTTGGTCTTATATCTTCGCCGTTCACTCCAAAGATGCAGGTCTTTTACTCACAAGTCCTCTTTCCTGGACAATCACATTAGGCAAGGCGAATACCCACCCAAGCGCTCCGTAAGTTCTCCGAAATAAACTGATGGTTTCATACGCAGCAATTCTAAGGGTCTGGGTCCGTAGTGCCTGGCCGGAAGTGGTTGAGTGGTCTTTTGTCTCTGTCTTTGTCTTTGGCTGCCCCTCTGACCCTAAGAAGTGCATTTTTGGGGCCGCTGGGTTGTTTGAAGTAAACTCGCATCGCATATCTAGCGGAGCGGGCCGAGTACGGGAGCTGACACGATGTCTCAAATAAGAATAACGCTGTTGAACTGCCACATTTGCTTACATGGGGGGATGTGCAGCGGGTTCTAGAGTCCACATGCAGCGATGACGAAAAGTCTTGCAGCCTATCTCTGTTCTCTGTCAACGAATTTCAACAGAGATATGGCGCGTATTCCTCCAATCTGAATGCAGGTAATGTGGAAAAATCGGATGAAACAACTGAGGAGTAACAACGGCCGTAGTGGATAACGCGAATACATTGCAATCTTCAAATATTCATAGCCATCCTTGTGCGTACATACGTACAGTAAATGGGAGACTTGGAACGGACTGACGGCCGAGCAAACGTCAATCTAGGAGCAGAAAATGTATTGAGCCTTTGTGCACTTACGTCGAGCGTCATGCACACCACCCGCTGAAATCGGTACGGCCCTCGTGATCCTGGTGTTGAGGCATCTTGAATCGATCACATGTCGTATTGCCACATCGTCGAAGTTGGGATGTTGAGCTTTGGATGGGATCATCGAGGTCACTGTACCCGAGACGTCCATTAGACTCAGGGGAGTCGGCCCGTCAAGCTTCGGTCCACAATTGCCCCTCGTAAGCTGGAATGAGTCCCGCTCAATTAGAGTAATTCATCTTTATATTTATTGAAATTAACTGGGGGTTGCGGATGCGAATAGATTGAATGGAATAATAATCGGTTGAATCTGGCCCAGGTGCATCAAATCACATTGTAACCGACTAATTACAGCTTGTTGCTCAAGCCTACTCCACCACGGGTCGATTATTTTTCCTTCACCTGGAAGAGACTTTTCTGGTATTCTATCTTGTCGTTTTCCCGTCATGATAACCTGGCTGCTCATTGCTGTTTCCAAATCATTATTGGAACCTCGGTGAACTGCCTATTTGGAGGGAAATGTGGGTTTGCTTCCATGCAGAGGACACCATTGTCGGAAGATATTGCCGGCATGGTTCCCTTCCGTCAGATTCATTGGCGATCTGAGGAGCGAGGGTCGCATTCTTAAACCTCACCCGAAGACTATTAATGCTCATTGCTTCCAGCACAAGTCTTATTATCGAAACGTGGCACCTTGCTAAGCTTTCTCTGTGTGTGGAGATTGCTCCGTGTTTCTGTGGTTTAAGAAGGCAGAAGAAAGAAAGCTATCTACAGCTCGACTGGATGAGCTGAATTTCCTGCCTGGCCAGGGTACGGCTGTATAAGTCTGCAGCGTAATAGCTCTTGCCACACAATGGACTCTCCCCACCTACGAAGATAGTTTCAACCACACAAAGTCGTAATTTAATGCATGTACGGCCGGCTTGTTTACTCTAGAGTAAAGTATGGTTACTAGAGTTGAATGCCATCTGGGAGGCGGAGTAGAGAGGTGGGTGGGTGGTTCTTGGAACTTCTCTCAGACGTCGGATTACGCTATATGCGCCGCGCCAAAACATTTCTAATTCACAACGGCCTTTTTCTTTTACTTTAGAGGGCTGTTCAAGAGGTGCTCACCGATCCCCTTCGTCGGAACAAACAATGTGATGAATTTCAATCTCATGGGAAGAAGTGCCCCGTCAAGTGAACGAGACCTCCAAGTTTATCATATTGATGGGTGGACACATGTATCAAAATGGTAAAAGAATATGGAGGCGGCACTGCGGTATCACATCTTTTGGTTGCTATTCGTACGTCGGGGTATCACTCTGCTTGGCTGGATAGCTACAGCGTAAATGAACCCTCAGACACAACAGAGTGCAGCCCACCGGTACCATAACAGCTATGATGGGGTAGATGATACGGGTGGTTCGGGCTAAACCAATTTCATAACCCGAAATTTCGAGAAGAGAGAGAGAGAGAGTATGGCCCGGCCCAGACCATATATATTGATGGCGCGTCTTTTCGTGGCTCCCAGGGGGTTTGTTTGAGAAGTAAGTACTTCTCGTCACGTCTGCTTGAACCATATGGCATATTAGAAATGGATTCTAGGGGTTGAATTTTTTTTTTCGTAAGACAGATGCATCATGCCTTCTGTGAGGAGGGCAAGCTGTTGTTGCTGGAGTTTGTGGTTGTCATATTTGGGCGCGCGGAGAAAGCGAAGACAGTATCGAATTGTTGCAGCCTCACACACCTTAACTGCTTGGACGTGTTCCCTGCAAGTGAACGAGGTTCGTTTCATTCACACGTAGTCGAACATGAGAAAAATAACTACAAGTTAAGTTGGGAACAAACTGTACCTTTACACTCAATATAAAAGTTGGTTGAGTTGTCATTGAATCCTCTTACCGCACAACATATTCTCATCGCAACTCTCTGTCACCTATTAGCGGTTAATGACAGGGCGGACCGATGCCGAAGCCCATTTCCGGAACGGTGCTCTGATCCACCACCGGTCCGAACAACAACGAACGCAGCACTCCGTTTAAAAACACTCGATTCCCCGATATTAACGATACCGGCAAGTAGTGAGGGTCTGCTGGCATACATGGCCGGTAGAAATTACAGTTATAAGACAGATCTTGTTGGATCCTATCTAGAGCTGTCCTTGATGGCTCGAGAGGATTTGTGGGAATGCAGGGAAACGCCGCTCTAACCCGAATGAGTCGTGCCGCCGATCCGAGCAACGCATGGGCACTGGGGCAATTAGATTGAGTTTCGGGACCAACGGCCAACCTAAGCGTGATTCATATTACAGAGAGTAATATTTCGCCGTCCATCGTGATCAGATAACAGCCAACTACATTCTTATTCGCGATTTTGGAAACTTGCTCCAACTTCCGCTATGAAACCGCCAGACAATCTTCATCGACGGTGGCCGTCGGTAAACGGCAACTGGATGATTTCCGAACTGGTCGATCTCAAAGTCGCTTGAAACATGACTGAAACCTCGGTAACCGCGGCCCCTGGATGTTCACCCTATACGGATACAACTCCACGTTTGCGGAATCATCCGATCACCTTTCTTTCTCCAAGAAGAAATGCGTTCTCGGTTCATCTCTTGGCTCGACTTGGCTTCCTTGGCTTCCTTGGCTTCTCTTGGCTTTCGATCCCCTGGTGCCTACTTTTGATGATCGTTTTCAGTTGATTACCTCATTCCGAGCAGCCGCCATGCTCTGCGAAAGTCGCCCACTGGTGGTGTTTTCGCTCGGCGTAGCACTTATCTTTGTTTGGACGCTTCGTCTTTTGGGCGTTCACGAGGCGATAAACGATGCGGTGTCAACAATATTCGACGAGGCACCGAGCCAGCAAGATGCAGAAAGCATCTTCATTCAACAGGCCATGAGCGTCGAGTACCCTGCCCCGATCGACTACGAGCCTATCCGGCAGATATGTTCCCGTAATAGTTTTCGTCCGGGATTGCTGTTCAGCTGCGAAGGTCAGCATGGCGGTATTGGGATGGTGCGCAACCAGATCCTGAAGTGCGTCCGGTACGCAATCAAAGGCGGAGGCGCGATAGTTATTCCTTCAATGGCGCTGCGCAACGCGAAAGACATCACCGATATCGAAACCACTACCGAAGTGCCGCTCGACTACTTGTTAGATCACGAAACATTCGTCACTCATTTGACAAACGGATGCCCCGGCATGCGTGTCTACGAACGCGCAGAGGACTTTCCGTTTTACGAGCGGCGGATAGGGGAGCCTCTGAGCCTGCTGGGCGACCAGTTCGAGCCGCACCATCCCAAGGAGGGATTGAGGTACCCCCGGAAATGGCGACAATTCTTCGACGAATGGCTAGATAAGATGTCTGTCAGGGACCGGATGCAAGCGGACGCTCCGGTACACATCAAGATGGAGCAGAGTTTCCTCGAGTATCCCGTTCGCGACGATGGCGAGGCATTCGTGAACGAGTTCGGCAAGATCCTGTCTTTTCGCAACGAAACCCGCGCCCTGGCGGCCAAGATTATTTACAAGCTAAAAGAGAAGTTCGCGTTACCCATTGATCCGACAGTGGCGATCAACCCGAACGCCTACTATGGCGCCCACCTGCGACTCGAGAAGGATGCAACTTCTGCTTGGGGACCGGATGAGTGGCGCTTTTCGCGTATGGACGATCAATTCGAAGAGCAATTCAAGAACGTGGAGCGCAGCGGTCTCGGCGTCGTATACGTTGCGTCCGGGAACCAGACCGTGGTTGATATCTTCGCCGAACGGCTGCAAAAGCGCCTCGCGGCTGGGTCAGGGAGGAATGTTACAGTGGTGACCAAGCATGATCTGCTCCAAGGGCCCGACAGAAAGCAGCTCGATGGCCTCACGTTCGACCAGCTGGCCCTGGTGGACTTTTTAGTAATGTTTAAGGCGAGCGTGTTCATGGGCGTCGCGCACTCCAGTTTTCCCTGGACTATAGCGTTACGCAGGCACGAGCTCAGCAAATACTCGGAATATGGTAACGAGGGATCGGACTTACTGCGAGACGAGTACAGTACCATCATGGGCATGGAAGCCGACTATCCATATGTTGACCCATTTGTCTACGGTATATGGCCTTAGGGCTTGCTTGGAAGCATCAAGAGCACACGTGAGTCGCATGGATCGAGACGTGGGAACTCGATCTATATGACGTTAAGACTTAGAGCGTTACACTTGTCAATTTTGCAAGTCGGAAACTTTTATGCATTAGGGCTTTGATGGTGCTCTACCACGTTTTCCCGCTTGACTTCGGCCATACACGTTAGCAAACCGCTCCTAATACCACGTTCTACTAATAAATAATATACATTGTACTACGAGAATTGATAGAAGAAACAATACACAGACATGCCTGAACACCCCAACCCAATTGAAGACATCTATGGGCCGACTATTTCTTCTACCACGGCTACAATCGCCAAAGATAACCGTACTATCCCTGCTGAAGCAATGTTTAGCGTGGGAGAGGGCGTCGTACCACTCGGAAATAAAGCACCAGTCGTCGAAGTAGCCCTAGAGAACGCAAATTTAGTCCCCGTGGTCGTAGATCCTCTTGCAGCACCTGAGGCTGTCGTCTTGGAGTTCGAGAGAGCATCCACCGTGGCGATGAGTGTAACAGTGTGGGCTGCATAGGTCGAGGATTTAGCGGCCAGCTTGATACCGCACACTGCTTCAGTGTCCACCTGTCCGTGAATGGCCTGGGAATGGAAAGTCTCTGGAGCATCAGGGGATTGAGCTCTAAGAGTCCCGGCAGTGAGATGTCATACGACCCAGCTAAGCATGCTCGCCATTTATTAGAAGCCTTTCGGCGGGCCCTGTGATCTAAACCGCACTTAGGGGAACACTCCCAGTAGGGAAAAGTTTGGGATAAAGTACCCGAGAGGGGCATCTAGTGCAGATTCCAGAATGCCCTCCGCCAATCCCCAAACACGCGAGCAATTGGATTCCTAGACATTTCCTTGACGGAAATGTTATGGGTAACTGCTGTTTTGGCCATACTCTCTTTTACTCCACCAGATATTGGAAGCGCAAACGGCACGTGCCATTCGAGTTGGCCGAGGTCAAACGCGTTGTTGACGACTTTCCCCAAAAGTCCAAGAAGGCAGGCAAAGCGAAGCTTATCATTGATGTTCAAGCCAACGGTGACGGCTTCGTGACTGCTGGTTTCCAACTCTAAAATCAGCTCTTCCCCAAGACTGCAGACATATGGGACGGAAACCGGCTACGCGCTCACGAGGCGTTAAACGCCATTGGCCTGACTGCTGGAAAGGTGTCCCCAGAGCTTCTAGAAGACTTCAAAACTGCCTTTTTTCGACACAGATGAGAAGCTCCAAAAGAGCTTCCAAGCTCTTCATGGACAAGGGATGAATGGGGGTCAGAACGTCATCAACCTGCTGCGATACAACTAAAGCGACGTCCGATCTCTCCAGAGCGCTTCTTCTCCAGAGCACAGAAGCGCAAGTGTTTGAGCCGCAGAGCATTATTGTTGTCACTGATGGTGCTTGCGCATCAGCATGCAAGATATTTACTAGCCTTCTGGTCGAAGAACATGGCGTCCGCACCATTGAGGAGCTTACGAACCACTTCCGTCATACGTCAGGCAATATACAAGCGTCAAACGCTCCGTCATCGACGATCTCCGGCTATCTGAAGACTTTGAGTATTAGTACAATAAGTCCAAGACTAGAAGTAGCCATACGATATAGAAGCATCGGATGTAGATTGTTGAGGACGGCGACTGTGCCATTGATGACCTGCAAGATGGTTCGAATGCTGAGGTACCAGGGATTTGTCAGGGCAACTGTAATTAGCTGAATGCCGAGGAATATCCTTGAAATTCAAGCTTTAGGGAAAATGAACATTCTTAATGCCGGTTTCGTGAAATGGAGTGGGTAATCATTTTCCCGCCACTTCTATAAACTCAGAATCGTGGAGAAAAATCACATCATTGTGTGCTTGTGCGGCCTTGAGAGGGACCGCCTTGCAACCGTACCTCAGTGGAGAAACATCGCAGATTGACTGTGCGGTCAAGTTTTTGATCAAGTGCACAGCACATCAATGCGGATAGTATTACAAATATACCGTACCACAGTAAACAACAAAAACCTACACATTGTCGGGAATGAAACTTCCAGTTTCGTACTTCTCGTCGCAGACCCGACGCGTGGTCACGAATCAGGTGGTTAGCACACTTCTATTGCCAGAATCCAGTCCCAGAAATGGTATTCTATGCCCTGCGATAATGAACATAAACTCTAATTACTTTTTGTATACAAATGGTCAGTCTAGACACAGCATCTTCTTGCCAAGTGACGTGTTGTTTCACCGCAGCGACCCACATGGGAACCTCCTTGACGAAGATAACACTCTTGTAGAAAAGTGCCCTGTGAGAGTTTGCGGGACTATCCACAACTAAGCAAGGCCCGAAGCTCCATTTAAGTTGCGTTATCAGGCATAACAGTAGGGGGATACTGAGCGGTCATGGTAGTGCCTTATCGTTAATGATCAACTAAGAAGACGGAGCCGGGACATTCTAATAACGTTATTCGCGTGAGTGCGTTCATCAGCGTATATGGTATAGATAGCATTGCAATACAGCAAGGCACAGGCTGCAGGTTGATTTGTCCAAGGATATATCTTGAGTAATATAGCATGGACCTTTAGACATCCACTGACTCATTGAGCCCTACACAAATTAAAAGAGAGCTAAAGACCTTAAATTAGCTGTGCCAGGCGGTGTGTTTATCTATGGTTACACGTCCGCAAGTCCTTTGATCGCCGCATGGATCTGTGATTACTTGAAGAGTTTGATAACCATACACTGCCATCCATTTTGGCATTCGATATCTATACGCTTTTACGTAGTTCCGCAACTCGTCAGGCAACAATACCAACTCCAGCTCATGAAAGAACTGGCGGGCCGCATGCTTCCAACATTCTCTCATTCGTCCACTCATGTCTCAGAAGCTGAGCATTATGTTCTGTGAGAAACTCTCTGAAGGACAACTTAGCGGGTTAACGAATGGGACCCCACATCATTGCCGCGAAGGTTTTGTTCTTCCCAAGGCTCTTTGCAATGTTATTGAGGGTCAGTTCTAGAACTGTCCAGTAGAGCGACTCGTAGGCTATAACAAAGTCTAAGTTCTTTAAGCCAGGGAAAGGTTCACAGGGGTCCTCTCTAGACTCTGCTAAAGCAACGACAGGTGAAGATCGTATCAGAAAAGCGGTCTTTGGAGTGGGTGTCAGCCATTTTCGCTTGCGGTTCTGGCAAACAACATGCACAGACCTGGATACGTGCCTCAACAGACCTCCAATGGCGCTAACACGGCCGGCGCTGATATTCTGGGAACTTTTAAGGGGTCCTTCATGTTAGCTGAAGGATGCAGGGTTTATTTAATCCAAGTAGTTCGTCACGTACATAAGTTCTAAGCTTCAACGCGATGCAAAGCTACATGTCAAAAACGCTGCAACAGTGTCAGTGAATAGCGAGTCAGAAGAGTCTGTCTGTTATCTATGGCTGATGGGGCGCTCAGGAAGAAGTATTATCCATTCTCGAAGAGAAGGATAGTCTTGTAGACTGTAGTGCAGGTGAACGAGTCAAACTGACGTTTCATTCCTCCACATTCCTTCACGCGTCAGGCTTTTGATTCCGAGCTTTTGTAAACAAACATGCTGATGATCAATGCGGAGTGGTTTAAGCTTCTTCCTGCGCTGCACCTAAGTTTTCGAGATGCCGGAGCTAGTGGAAGTTATTCTCGGTCTACATGCCTGTTTCTAAACGCTGACTCGCAATCGGAAGAAGCATCGAGTCACACTAGAAAATATCTGGCCCCGCAATCCGGCCACATATTGAACGTCTGAGTTGTCAGTGGATTGATCGCAGCAACACATAATTTTGGTTTCTGGCCTCTACAATACTGGAAGTGTGTAGGGTGGATGGGACCTATGCGGTGCAGCGATTCAGAGAGAGAAACACCAACAACCCCAAAGGCAACACAAGATGCTTCCTCGATCGGAACAAGCCTGCCTTGATCGAAGGAAATTAGAGTGATCGAAGGAAATGAGAGTTATCGAAGGAAATGTGAGTGATCGAAGGAAATGAGACTCCTCGATCGGAGTAAGGTCTGTCCCGATCAGAGGAGTAGACTCTCCCGATCGCTTTGTGTTATCACGTCTAGTTAGACATCATAGGAAAGGCTCCTAGCTCAATCAAGCCGACAGATAGGTCTCTTGAAAGGAGGAACAGTTTGCCTTGTTCTCCTTCGTCTACTTACTTTGATCAGCATATATCTTATACTCGTCCTCCTGATCGGAACTATCTTACTCCTCTGCCGTCATCCTCCGATCGGGACTTCCAGCAATATAATAGAGCTGATTGCCCCACCCTGTTCCAGTATCTTATACACAGAGGCACTGGTGCAAGCATTTTTGATGGAACTTCCGCGTCTGCCAGCCAAATCATCTCGGGTGATCTCCCATTTCCCTCGCTCAGGGTTCACTGGCGTCTACCGAAAGTTCGGGTTCTCGATTACAAGGGACACCGCAGAAACACGACGTTTACGGAGAGTCAGGTCGAAATCTTATTTCATCTACCGAGTACATCAGACGATCTGACGAAAAAGAACAGAATAGAGTCAAACATGGATTTCGTGGTACAAGGACTCGAACTTAGAAGGATGAGCTGCATTTCTACTAATGTAAACTACTAGCACGAAATAGGCTTACCACGTATCAGCTGACATCTTGTCATGCAGCGAGCTTCAATGTAACCTGGTCCTGGCCGAACACTAGAACCAAGAAGCCGCCAAGTTGAAGCATCTTGGAGCTTTGGTACTTCCGCCGGCGGTGAGAAGGGAAGTGTTGCCTACGTCACTGACTTGGTAACCCGGTCCCCAATTAGCTATCGTATTATTTAGCTAGTGCGCCGCCTGGATTTAACTATAAGTGAGGTTTGAGGCAATGATTGGATTAGTCTCCCGAACTCAATGCAGGTGATACATATGACAGGATCGTACAGCCTCCTTGCCCGGCCATTCTTCGCTCGCAACTGCCAACGGTCTTTCCAACTTGAAGTTCTGCCTTTCCGCGGCTCTATTGACAAGAATAATTTGATTCTGCATTAGATTCAATCAAAACTTTCAATATGCGTCGTGTTACACGCAGGAGAGGGGCCTGTCAGGGATGCAGGTCAAGAAAAGTTCGCTGTGAGTATTGTCAGCTTCAAGAACATCGGACATTGTTTTTAATTATTCGAAGGCAATGGTGCGGACCCGTGCCTAAACTGCGAGGTATGGAATACAACTGCCGAGCCCGTTTACGCTCACTATGTTGATACTTACACATTCATTGTAGCGGAATCGTCAAACTTGTTACTACCCCCCCTTAGCTCCTCGACCTCGCAAGACCATTGCGGGTGGAACAGGTGCCGAGAGCCAAGCAGCTCATCACAGACGAAGGCTGGATATCAATGCCGGCCAGATCACTTCCTCTTATGCAACATGGCAACGATTTTCATGCGAAGACTCCATATCAACACCGGGTTCATCTGGAGACGATGGGAATAGCAGTATTGGATTAGAACCTCATGGAGATGATTTCAGCTGCATGCAACAAATCCCACTACCCCATTCATACCCTGGTTCACAGTATGGTGATTTTGGTATGCTGGATATACCAATTCCAGGGGAAGATGAACTGTTGGAATTGCTTGACTCATCGCCTTCGGAATGCAGTTCAGGGGGAGGATTCAGTTTCGAGTTTACAAATTTGCAGGGCGCCAATCCTGACCCATCACCAATGCCAGGACAATGTATCACGCCAAGTAATCACTGGGAACAAAGGCAGCGTTCTATAAGTCCACCAGACTATAACACGGTAAGAGAATTAGCCCGAGATTTCTTACTGAATATAAATGGCTGAGTGTTCGCAGCTCTTCAACTTTAACGAATCAATAGAAGTCGCTTGGAAGGATTTGGATATGGAAGACAAGTTGATGAACGTCAACGAGGCCCAGGCAATCGTCGACTTCTCTGCATCAAAACTCTACGGACTGCCCAGCTACATTTCAAGCATTAGTCAGGAACCACACCGGGCGGAGACCACCAAGATTGTAAATGAACTTCGACTTGTTCTATGCGGGAATTCGTCGACCGCTGGAAGAAAAGAGGGACTGGATGAGAACAGAGACTGTCCCGATAGTGAAGTTTCTCTCATTCTCTACTGTGATTGTAAGCGGAATGCAGTTCAGGTCTTTGTTCAATGCTAACAGATTTCCCATTCAGCATGCTTCGAAGACGGTTGTCCGTAAGTGTATTGCGACGATCAACTGCATTGTTCTATGAATCAAGTTCTAGTGACTGACACTCCGTCGTCTGTGACTAGTGTCGCCAACTTTCTCACTCGATCCGCAGTCGATAGAATAATCAAACAGTCTAGAGAGCCAGACGCTGATGAGCTGGTCACTGTGTTCGCTGAAGCCATTCTGGCCACAGGCTACTATACAGCATGCCTTCGAGGTCAAGAATCTACAAGTGTGAATGAAATGCGTGCTTCCCGCTTGCGTCTTTCATCTACATTGGCACTTTACAGCAAAATACAAAATTCGCCAAGCAGTCTCATGAAGCTTCAAGTAAGTGTTCTCAGACGTAGTATTTTTTACCGAGTTCTTATTGAGGGTTATGCTAATTGCGTGCAACTCTAAGGCAACCTTACTTATGGTAAGAAATCACTTTAGAGAACGTTTTCAAGCCCTAGATTCTAACCTGCCGTAGGCAGTCATCGCTTCTCTGTGTGATAAGTCTCTTATCTGGGACAAGATCACTGCAGCTGTATGCTGTGCTAGGGAGCTTCGACTTGTGCATACAGCAAGAGGCCAGCAACCGAGCTTGAACGAGGAAGATCAAGAGCTTGCACAGCGTAGTGTATGGTTTCTTTACAGCTTAGAGACTCAATACGCGATTCATCACGGCATGGTTCCGGTGAGTGATGATGAGATGAAATACCGTTATCCCCTCATACTAAACGACAACTCAGATCTTGGATCCTGAATGGGGAACCCAGTTTCCCTCTTTTGAACGAGGTGACGACATGATCGCGGTCTCGTACACCTACTCGGAGCTTCTTCACTGTATTCTTAAGTCCCAATACAGTCCAAGAGCACTTAAAAAATTGTCTTCCGCCGATGATCATGTTCAGGCGAGTTGCCGTGCCCTCAACGAGTGGGTGAGCAGGCTTCCCTCACCACTAAGCGAGGCATGCGACGCCAAGAATATACAAGAAATTGAAGACGACCGGCAGTTACGGAAAGCATTTCGTGTCTTCTGCATGTATCATCGAGCGATATTCTTTATTAACTGTCCATGGATAACGTCAACCCCTTCCGATGATTCGAAGTCATCCAGGGTTCCTGAGCTAACACGGGAGAAATGTGCGGAGCGTTGCATTGAGTCAGCATTTGCTGTAGTCAAGCTGGCAAATGGCGGGCTCTTTTGGGAAAGGGGTCTTGAAAGGTAGGCATTGCACTCCTGGTAATAGTTGTAATAATGCGCCTAACATGATTCCATTAGAGATTTCAGTTCGTCAAGTGGACGGTGGGGTGACATGGGTCAGCTTCTACTGGTCTCCCTCTGTTTTATTGTCTATTACGTTGTCAATGGCAATAAATGCGACCGGAAGGCCGCCATGCCTTATCTTGCCATCTGCGGTGGCTTGTTCGGGCAATTGAGTCTGGAGAGCGAGGAGGGGTCGCTTGCTGATCATTACCTGAAGTTGGTCCAGATAGTCAGTGCTACCTAAGAAATCACAGTTGAAAGGCATGATCAGCGAATAAATTGCTCTTTTGGAAGAAATAAATATGTGGCAAGTCTGGCATCAGGTAGATATGGGAAAGGTATCTTGTGATATAAAATTGTGCCTGGGAAGGCGGATCGCCCTCATCTCCTCTGAAGGTGACACAGAATCTATATCAAGTCCCGGAGATGGATCAGAAAGGCTCGATACGATGTTTTATTGCATGCATCAAGTGATGAAGAAGTTGCGGTCGGTGGAGAATTGACTGAAGTTCAGCCGAATATTTCTGTAGCATAAACAAGAATGCAGTCAGAGAAATAAAGGTGTATATAATAGAGATGTGAAAGAGGGTGCTTAGTGGTAAAAGTCCCTCGACGCACACTAGTATGGCCAACTTAGCTTATAGTTAGAAACGCTAAGAACGGTATGTCGCCGTAATACGTTTGATGTGTGACTGCCTCGTAGTTCAGCAGCATTTACTTGGAGTTGGCCGTTCGAGAACCAGGTCTTGCCTTTTACAGTTGCCTTCGGTTCCGGTCGATGGGCATGTGTCCACGTCTTGCTAAGAACCCGACCTCCCAGGTAACCCTGTGTGGGTTTGGGCAGAAGGCCTAGGGTGGCCGCGGTGGTGATAGTGGTGGTACTGGTCAGAGAAGACGCTATTGTATATGAAGCAGGAAACCTATCTTGATAGCCAGCTGCTTCGCTTCCCCATCAATCACAATGCCGTTGTTTCCAATGCCTCCCTGCTACAATCACAGACTTGGCCTAACGCCTTGAATAATCCCCCTCAACATTCTACGAATACTCCACGTCTCTCTCTCAAAAGAAGGCTGATGACCTTCCATCCCTACGTGTTCCAGCCCGCTGCGTCGGCTGCGTCCCCGCTACCCTGGTGTCTGTCCATTCCGGATGCCACTGCCTGTTCCCGCTCCACTCCCTGGCGATGCGTCCCTGGCCCCGCACACTCTTAGCAGACCCGTTGCTCAGCCCAAGCAGGCCGGCGCTGGCCAGCAGCAGCCCCAGCATTATGAGGTTTCCTGCCTGCGAGACGTTACTGCTAAAGATGGCCACTATGTATACGGCTAGCTTTGCCACGGCATCAAGGTAGCCCTGCATAGCCGTCTTAGAGAGTTGCCAGGCGTCAGTCGTTAGGGAGGCCAGATCAGCGGCCGTGCCACGCATACGCACTTTGACCTTTGGTGAGAGCGGGACAAGGTACTCAGAGATCTTAGTGGGGGATGACGCCGGGGTTCGCAGTTTAGGAGGAGTCAAGGGCGTGCGTTGTTTGATAGTGTAGATGTTGAGGATACGGGAACCGATGAGAGCCAGGATCGAGCCGAGGCCCCACCCTTAGTTTTGCACGTTTTAGCACAACGGGGGGGCCTTGTAGAGAGGACGAGTAGAAATAACTTACAGTCCGCCAGTAAAACCATGGCTGTTATAGCCGCGACGGTGAGCGCCGGGGTCGCGAGGTACAGCAGATGGCTGCCGCGCTCATTCCAGTGCGGGTGATGCGCAGAGGCCTCGCCGTGCCTGTGGTGCCGGTGGCCAGACGGGCCGATGTCGACGTCGATAATCTTCTCCTCGCCCCCGCTGTCCTCGGCGTCAGCTCCAAGAGCTTCGACAACGCTGTCGGTTCTTTTTCTCCTCCTCTTTCTCTCACGCTTCTGCGCGCGCTCTTCCCGCTCCTTGAGTTGCGATAGAAAGAATAGCATCCCCGGGTTTGTGACCCGGAAGTCTGCCGTCCGCCCGCCGGGGTGTTCCTGCGTGCCATAGACGCCGGCTGGTCTCGTGGTCTTTCTGCCGCCGTTACCATCGGCGTTGCCTTTACCATCATCTCCGCCAGAGCCAGAGGCTTCGGAGGAGGTCCCGTTACCGCTGTTCCCAGCGATGCATTCGGCCGCATGCTGGTAGTGCAAGCCCGGGGCGAGGACCAGGGCGTCGGCCCAGGAAGAAGTCCCCGTAAGCGCAGCACGGTTCGCAATGGTATGGAGATCAGCGAGGGCGATGAGGCTTGTTACCGAGAGAGTGACCCCGGGTATTGGTTGCTTGGGGAGGACCGGGAGGGGCATTGTTGGTTGTCGCCCGACTCAACCTCGGAGGACTTGGGGGACAGCGGATCGGCCGCGAAGAAAGCTGGGTGGCTTTTATCAGTGTGCGATCCGGCGCTGGGATCTCAAGGGAGAATAGACCCTTGGACTCACTCATGTACGACTTGGTTGACTTTGGTGAAATCATAAGGCTGTCACGGGGTGAACACGGTCGATTCTTTTGGCTAGCAATCGACAAAGAAAGAAATACCTCGGAACAGGGTTGTATCCTGCTGTTTGCCTACCGACACTACTCCCCCCAAAAAGCCCTCTCCGCAAACTAACAAATACTCAGCGCCCGTGTGAAGTTTGAGCCAGGATTCCACACCTTTTCGGAACCGGAGCCTCTCCGATGCTAACCCCTACACACCCGCGAGCTACACGACGCTGTCGACGTTGACTCGGCACCTCCAGACCCATTCTACCGATCCTGCTGATGCCGGTCGTCGCCGAGTGGAGCCGCTGGAGCTAGAAATGATTGAATACGCATCCATACACCCGAGTGGAAGTCTGCATGTTAGTCATTTAGAATTTTCCTTGGATCTACCTACTATGTAGGTTCATCTTCTCGGTCCGGAGAGTGGGGCCATAAGTACCTGTACGACGCTTTCCGGGCCGGGGGCCGACTCGGCCGAGCTCGCAAATTCCTTTACCCGATTCGGAAAATAAGCTAGTCCGAGGCCCGATGATGAGTCAGCTCGGTGTGGCTCGGTCAAGGCAAGCTCATGTGGGGCTTAGCACAAGTGGGGCACCCGCCGTCTTCGCAATTGTCGTCATTGTCAATTTATACTACGGTCACAAGTCTTCCACAATCCTATGCCGGACGCGACGACAACGACGACGACGACGACTCGACATAATCCCCCCCCTCCCCGAACAGATACGGAGCGCGACGCTCGATTGTAAATAGTCGGTCAAGATCCGGTCTTTCGGTCGGTCTCTGCACTGCTGCTTTTGTCAGAATGTTCAGGGCTAGAACTCTTGACTTTTGCGCCCGGCCGCGGGCTGCGGCGCCGGTTCGCGCGTTCCGGCCGCTGTGTTTTTCCACGACAGCGACGGCGCGCGCAGCAGATATACTCGATGTCGCCTCACTACCTTCTAGGATTATCCCCAAGTACCGCGATCCCCCGAACTCAACCTCCGGCCTCCTCACCCTACACTGGCCGACGCCGCCGCGAAACATCCTCCTGATGCCGAAGCTGCGATCCCCCCAAGTCCTCCGTGCAACCATCGACTTTGCGAAGCACCTGAATAGCACGTACGCTGGCTTGAATCTGATCTTTGAGCCCAGGGTTGCGCAGTTGGTGCACGAGTCTTTCAACTTCCCCATCTACACCTGCGATCCTTCGGCGTTTCCCGACAAGATCGACATGATCACAACGTTGGGCGGCGATGGAACCATCTTGCGCGCTGCAAGCCACTTCAGCATGTACTCGGCGGTACCTCCAATCCTAGCTTTCAACTTTGGTACCATCGGCTTCCTTGCCGAATGGAAGTTCGAGGAGTACAAGCGCGCTTGGAGAGAGGCATATATGAGTGGCAGTGGCGTCGCTGTCCAGGATCTTTTGTCGCCGCACACCAGAGTAGCAAGTGGAGAGAAGGAACACGATACCAACAATGGGGGGCAGTCTGGATGGCACGCCTCGCCTGGCAAGAGCATGGGCCAGAGCCGGGCCGCCAAGATTCTGCTCCGGCATCGTCTGCGGGTCGGCGTTTACGACAACAATGGCCAGAACATCAACAGTCAGTTACTTCCAACGACGAAATCCCAGGCGCACTTGCCAGCAATCCCACCCGAGGACACAATCCTGACAAAGAGAGATATCCCTCAACCAATCCATGCCCTGAACGAGCTCCTCATCCACCGCGGCCCGAAACCTCACCTCGCCCACATCGACATCTACCTCAACAACCGCTTCTTAACGGAGGCCGTCGCGGACGGCATACTCCTCAGCACGCCAACGGGCTCGACGGCCTACAGCCTCAGCGCTGGTGGCTCCATTATCCATCCTCTCGTGAAGTCTTTGCTCATCACCCCCATCTGCCCCAGGAGCCTCAGCTTTCGACCTCTAGTGCTGCCCCTAAGCACAAAAGTCACGCTCAAGGTCAGCAGCAAGAACCGCGATGGCGAGCTTGAGGTCAGTATCGATGGTAAGAGAAGCGCCGGCGCGGGCATTGGCACTGAGATCCGCGTCGAAGGCGAAATGGTCGGCGAGTCTGCCGACGGTGATTGGAAAGGCGGCGTCCCTTGCGTCATCTGCGGACCAGGTAAGGGTGACGCCTCCGATTACGACGACGATGGCTGGGTAGGCGGCCTAAATGGCCTCCTAATGTTCAACTACCCGATCGGGAGACAGTGAATCTCGTTTTGATACCCCAAATGTAAGTAGTACAAAAGTCTTTTGAAAGGCGTTAGCGCTATGCGCATGGGCGCTGGTTTTCGTTGTTAGACAACTGGGTGGGAATGTCTCCATCTTCCAACGGGTTGTATTCTTTCTGCGTCCGCACAAGACGCTATCGACAATTGGAGTCGAGTATCTCCCTTTCTTTGACCAGCTTCCAAGAGCCCCTTTTATCCAGGTTCATGGTGTCTGCTCACGACTGTACAAACAATTGCAGAAGAAGGCAAACTGAAGAATGTCAAACAAGTTTATAATGCTATTATTGGTCAAATCATTATTGTGTTCAGCATGAGCGACCACTCGTCTGGTCGGGTATATTATATGGCAGTGGCCGCGGTCATTAGGCTATTGCGCCTCAATCAAAACTGCCTCCTTCAGATCACTAACGTCAGTTCTCTGTTCCTCCTCAACTGACAAACTCAACAAGCTGAAGTGTAGGTAGGAGCTGTTTATCTGAGCCGTTGACACTATCTTAGGCGCCCGCACGTCTAATCCCCTGTCAGAAGGTGTAATGGTAGGCCCCATGGAACAAGACAAACCGGGTCGGGCGCCTCGTAGTACCCAAAGGTCGAACCGGTTGGGCGTCTCTAGTACGCAAACTAGGATCCACAGCTCTGGATTGGCCCAATTTACCTCTCAAGGAGTGAGTACTTGGGAAGACCCTGCTCCATTCTACTAAAGTCTGCCCGTCGAGGTTAAGGACTTGATTCTTGAGGCTGCCTCAAACCCCGAAACGCCGACCATGCGTTTTGTCTCACTCAGACAAGCGGTATTAGTTCACGAGAGCGACGCCTGCGAAAGGATCCCCCCGATTCCCGGATGCCTGTGTTACCGTGAGCGGCCTAACTACATCACGTTTTGGCCTCTTTGCCGGCAGTTCCTCATGGGCTCGGCGGAATGGAGGGCCTTGTGTCGTACCACGAACCCGAGACCGCCTAGGGATGTAATCGCGGCCACGAATCGCCAGGGCCGGGAAGTCGTGAGGCGAAATCGGCGTCTGGATCCCTTTCCGCAAAAACAGGGTGATTGGAGCTTGACACAAGTTGTGCCCAAAGAGGGGATGCTCGCCCACGAGCTTGGCGACCCGTACAATTGCAAATTGGGTGATCTGATCTTTGTCCACATCCCAACCACCTACAGTACTGGGCCGTTCTTGTATGCCTTCAATGGCGCCATTCATCAGCAGGTTACATGGGATCCCCTACTTGAGCAGCTCACTTCGGTTGCCATGAACATGGTAAACTGGGAACAGATGAGCTACGATGACGGCCTGAAGACGATCTACCGCCGCATGACTCTCGGACACACCTGGCAGCTGGAGGCTCAACAGGGGACGCGCAACCTCCTCAATGGCCAGATGCCGAACGACTGGCCTCCTCCAGCCATTGCTGGCGGCAAAGTCTGGTACCCGGACATTCCTCAATGCCACATCCGTGGGCCGGCCCACCTCCCCCGCCCTCTGACAATCTATTCCAACCGCCAGCCCGACTGGGTGCAGAACATCCGGCTCCTCACGGACGTGTTCGTGGCACTCCAGGAGCTCTATCTCGTCGACTTTGACGGCTTCGACACGGGAGACGATGCCCTGCGCGAGAAGATGCACCGCTACCTCGACACGCCCCTCGACGGTTCCCCCTGCGGCCGTTGCGAGCGGAGACATCCCGGTAGGCCCAAGACCTGGGGCGGTCTGGAAGAGATAGAGTTCGCCGAGGTGCGGCTATGTCAATGTGCCGCGCCGGGGCTGGAAATTGGTCTCGGTGCGTTCGATACCCATCGTTTCTTCGCCGCCCATTAGTGGCCATCGACGGATGCCAACGGGAGAATGTGGACGAGGCCCATGCCGCAGTTCAAACTGGTTGTGCCTATTCTGCGACGGTGGTAGGTGATACTAGAATATGCCGGGGGGGGTTATAACGAGGTAGGTCGGTGGTTGGAATGATATTGCAAGTCAATATTCCCAAAGTTTTCCTTGAAAGTCGAGTCAGCTGTGCAGGCAACGTGTCGGTTCTGCTTTGTTACTGGCATGCTTTTGTGTCTTGCAACTACAGGTGCCGACAGCATAACAGTAATCCGGGATTCTCGTCATAACGAGCGCTCTAACCTCGGTTTGACGTTCCTCCGAGGCCCTCTGCAAACCTTCACCCAGCAGAATTCCAGGTTGTTTGGGATTCGGCGGCGAATATTTCTCCTTTCATCTTCTGGACCAACGGAAAGCAAAAATAAAATGATAAAAAAAAAAGAGAATTTCCGTGTGCAAGGGGCTTGACTTTTCACAGGGAAATTAACTCGACCTTGGCCCATCGCCATCTAACTGGAGTTTTGGTCGTATTTCCACAAGTCGACCGTTGGTTGGCTCGTTTACGAGATCCAATGGACCATTTACAAGGTCCTCTGTGTAGGCTGGTTATTCTCCGACCTTTGTGAGTTGTGATATCAGACAGCCATGACGCCTCCGCAATGGCAAACGGATGCAAGGCGAGTCTACAGACAAGCTGATATTGTCCCCCCCCCTGTCAACCCGAGAGTACCGTGCACAATAACAGCGATAAACCTCATATCCTAAAGGCTACAGGTTCAAATCCAGTTTTCTTAGATTTTTTTTTAATTGCAAAACGGCTCCGCCAGGGAAGGTTAGAATAGTACTAACCCACCCTGCTTCCTACGCTGTGCTCCAGGTCAGGATAGGCCAAGACTATCCCATTTGCCTCTATTTTTTTATTAAGATGGTTGTGTTATTACTAAATCTACTGTCTACTGAGCTTTATTGCTGTCATTGTGCATGGTACTCTTGGGTTGACAGGGGGAGGACAATATCAGCTTGTCTGATCACTCATGCAAGGCTCCCTCCCCCCCCAAGTCTCACATTGCTGTGTTGTTGTGTTTTGTTATACTTTTCGGCATGTCTACAACCTGCCTCTAAAACGCGCTCTTGGCTGACGACATCAGTTGTAAATCGTGGCTCGGCTATTCTATCAGTGGCGACCTGTCAGTGGCGACTTGTCTAGAGAAAGTCTCATCCCCCCGTTAGGGCCCTCCGGCCTGCAGAATCGTATGTGGTTTGGTCCTATCAAAATGACTCCTCCGGCGCCACGGCAATCCCTCTCACCGCTCAGGCGTACGGTTCCGCGCCGGGGACTGAATACTCGATGCCAAACGTACTTAGTGAAGTCTACTTATGTCTGATAGTTAATCTTATTGGCCGAAACACATCGGCATCGCCTCGCCCCGGAACAAACGCCGAAAGTTTTCAGAAAGTAAGCGGCAGCTCTCGCGTGGTAAATATGACATTTTAAGGTGACAGTTTGCATGGTTACACGTGATTAGCTGCCTCCCCAAACTCTATAGCCTCGGTGTGCATGTTCTTTGGTCTGGAACGTTGGCTACCTACTATTACCCACCAATTGACTTGGTCCGCACACCAACCACCAACAGCCTCGACAAGCGCGCAACCGTTGGAGGTTGCTGTAAAGGTTTCCCCCCCGGCGGCAATTGTCTGCGGGCTTCGAAGAGTGGGTTCTCGGTTTTCGAATTCAAAGTCCATCCCAGTGAAGTGCGAGAGACCCTAGCACACCATACCATGCACGGCAAGCTGCAGAAGCAAGCAGGGTTGTCGGCTTTCCCGCTCGGCGCTGTGCCGTGTGCGCTGGTACGTGCCCGCTAACGTTAAAAAAGAAAAATGGAGGAAAACATGATGCGCCTAGCCAGGAGGGCCGATATGGTAGAGACTAGTAAACCCCGGTCTCCGACGTGTTGGTCCAGGCAGTCCCATGGTGCCCTGCCACGAGGCATAGACTCTAAAGAGCCGAGAGTTCGACTTTTCCACAGACCAGCACAGCACAGCCGGCCTCGAATCCCTTGTGTTCATTCATACTCTTGCTTTCTCTCACGGTTAGGTGGTTGGTTTTATCCTTCTTGTCGCCGGGTGCCAACCGCGTGCTCCCTGTATGGCGAGCCAGAGTCTCGGTTTTGCTGCCGCAAGTTTGCCGACGCAACTTGCAAGTATCGTCGTCATATTTGTCACCGAGTCTTGCCTGGGATCGCTCGGCACGTTGCCTGGGCCATTTGTGTCGCTCCATGTCCTACTGGCCGAATCCTGACGGGTCGCATGACCTGGCCTCACCTCACTCCACACCACCGGCGGATACAGGCTAGCTAGCTGCTTGTCCAAGACATATCTCACTGCAACTCTAGATGCGATGATCTTATTCTGTCAATCCCGGCTTCTAGCGAAGGTCGGCAAGTCGCCGGCACGGTATTAATTAGATATATGTAGTATCGCGGCACGTTTGATATTAAAGCCCCACTTGCTGATGTTCAGGCTTCTGTTCTTCCTTTCTAGAGAAGTCCCCATCGTCACCCGGATCTTCGTTCCCCGGCTGCTAGCAACTAGCTCGGCTCCAGTACAGCAAAACCATGCAACTAATCTAAAGTCCCCTGTCCCGCTGCGAAGAGAGAGAGTGAGTTGCACCGGTGGCTTCCGGCTGGCCGATGATAGCGAGAAGCTAGTGTCGTACGGCCTTGGATACAAAATGGCGAAGAAGAACGCCGTTTTTCAACGACCTGCTTGCCAGACAGCTCCGAGTCAAGTTCAAGACGGTGGCCAGTCGAAGTCGCCGCGATCCTGGAAAAACATGACTCCTACTTTCATTGCCAACCTGCTGGCTGTGGCCTGTCTTTCTTCCATCGCCACTTCCATGTCGGCGCCAAATCTGGTATCTTATCAAGAGAATGGCACGGAGTACGGCTGCAGATGCTCCCCGGCAGACGATTGCTGGCCGAAGCCAAACGCCTGGGACAAGCTCAACAAGACCGTCGGAGGGAACCTCGTCAGGCATGTCCCGCCGGCAGCCGTCTGCTACAACCAGTTTCGCGGGATAGAAACATACGATGCTGCCAAGTGCGCTGAGGCAACTGCAAAATGGACAGACGAAGGGTGGCAGTAAGTTTGTTACTCCATTAAACTTCGAAACAGGCGGAGAAACAGATGACTGATTACAGACCATTAGGATTGCCCAGCCGGCATCGCAGCTCTGGACCTGGGGAAGCAACAACACATGCGAACTCACTTCGGACCCAACAGGTACGTGCACTCTCGGCAACTATCCCGAGTTCGTCATCATCGCCCGGACGAGAGATCACGTCAAAGCCGGCGTCGACTTTGCAAGGTCGAACAACCTGCGGCTGGTCATTCGCAACACCGGCCACGACTTCCAGGGACGCAGCGCAGGCGCCGGGTCGTTGGCCATCAACACGCACAACCTCAAGGACATCTCCTTTGTTGAAAATTACAGAGGCCCAGGAGACTACAACGGGTCAGCAATCACGATTGGGGCCGGAGTCCAGGGTTTCGAGATCTCTAAAGCAGCTCATGCCCGCGACCCGCCTCAGAATGTGGTGACGGGCGAGTGCAAGGTACGTCTCGGGCGAACAGGCCGCTGGTCGCTCAGCTAACAAGGTTTTAGACTGTTGGAGTTGCAGGAGGCTACCTGGGAGGCGGCGGCCACGGGCCCTTATCCAATATCTATGGCTTCGCTGCAGACCACGCACTCTCTTTTGAAGTACTGACTGCATCCGGCCAGTTCACCGTTGCGAACTCCGATGACAACCCGGATCTGTTCTATGCCCTCAAGGGAGGCGGTCCTGGTAACTACGGAGTTGTCTTGTCAGTCACTCTCAAGACATTCCCAGACGTCACTCCAGGGGCAGCACTCTTCCTGAACGTCAACGCCACCACTGGTGCAAACTTTGAGCAGGTCACAAAGGCCGTCAACAAACTCCATGAGATCGGGAACCAATTGGTCGACAACGGGCTCTACGGCATCTACGAGCTCTACCCGCCAGCCCTCGGTGGAGCGTTGCACGTGCAGCCCATCATGGGTATGGGCAAGACCGCCGGAGAACTTACTGCTGTCGTACAGCCGCTTCTGTCGTATCTCGACGCCGAGAACATCCCTTACGACTTCGGCGCCAAAGAATACCCCGACTACTACACCCTATACAACGACATTTTCGAACCGGAGGCTGCGGCTCAAAACGGCCTCACGGGCGGTTGGGTTTTCACCCACGAGGACATGGCGAACAACCAACCCGCCATCGCCGAAGCGATCCAGCTGGCTCTGGCTCCAGCGCCCAACAAGACCGGCATCGTCATCAGCCACTTCTTCGATCCCGGCAACAAGACGATGGAGGCCGACAGCGCGACTCACCCGCGATGGAGGGGAGCGACGATGCGGACGATGGCCATCCTCCCACAGCCCCTGGACGCAACCTGGGCGGCGAAAGTGGCACTCAACGACCTCATGGTCGACACCATTACGGAGAAGTTCAAGCAGGCTGGGCCCAACGGACTAGCATACGTGAATGAGGTAAGCCTGATAGTATTTCCGTCTACTGAGGGGATGGGGAGGGCCTCGTTAGGCTAACTCTGGCAGAACTATGCCTTCATGAAGGACTGGCAAGACGCCTTTTGGGGACCGATCTACCCCGAGCTTGTCGCTACCAAGAAGAAGTGGGATCCGGAGGGCGTGTTCTATTCGTGGTCCACGCCGGGGAGCGAGGAGTGGAGGGTTGTTGACTATGCCAACCGACTTTGCAAAGCGAAATGATTATTCTCTTCGGCGAATGAAGATGTGATTTGGTTTTTTGAGATACCATTTATGTAATCAAGGCAACCGTCTCAGGGAGTTTGATTTTGGTAATACAGACAACACTAATCAACTCCAATTTCACTGAACCGCTATGGCGCCACTTGGTTTATCAAGGTCCGTCGCCGACGCTATACCTGGCTGGAGATTCCTATGCCACTGCATGACAAGCCAGACGTCCTTCATCGGGTATCCTCTCGCTGAAATACCCGTCACAGCAAAATGTCTCGTATTATAAGTCCAAAGTTATGTGTGCACGCATGGGAGTATCTCAATTTAAGTGGCCTCTGTGGTGCACTACCGCTTCTAGAGTCGTCAATGTTCAACTTTTCAATGGTAAGAGCCATGACAGCAGCAGGTGAGCAACAACATTGTTCCTTGATCATCAAATTATGTGATCGGCACTTTGATCGAGAGAACAGTGCATCGCGGTTGAAGGCTTTGTAATACCCTTCAGGCCAAAGAGGTTCAAATGTGAAGGAATTGCATACATCTGCGTTGCACGATCCGGCGAAGTAATAGTAAATCACTCATTCCAGATAACTGCACTCAGTCCATCCTCCTGATTCACATTGCCCGGGTTCCCGACTTTCAGGCTGGCAACGAGCTTTCCAAGCCTACCCGTCGTCACGTTTCTCTCGACGATGGCGACGTTGGCGCTCGTCTGGCCGCCGACGGCGACGAGGTCGCCGGCGTTGTTGATGGCAAAGGTTCGCGGGAAGTACGAGAAGGCGCTCGTGAGCTCCACAAACGCAGCCTGGCCAGACGAAGGGTCGATGGAGTACGTCGCGATGGAGTCCTCCTGCGAGCCGAAAGAGCGGTCGTACCGGTTCGCCGCGTACACGAAGTTGCCCTTGACGTGCACTTCGGCGGCCTTGGATCCTGCCGGGGCGGTTTTCCCGGCCGGGAACGTGGATGTGGTTTGCTTCTTCACGAGGTTGAGGCAGCCGTTCGTCGGGTAGGCGACGGACCAAGAGGAGATGGAGTTGGACAGCTCGTTGACGGTGTACAGGAACGACGCGTTGCCCTGAGTGTAGAAGGCCCCGTGACGGGGTCCGTCGCCCGGGCCGGTTTGGAAAGCAGGACACTGGGTGAGTTGGCCTGTACTGCCGATGCTGAAGACGCGGATGAGATCCGCACCGAGATCGGCGGACAGAAGAAACCGCCCCGAAGGGTCGGTGAAGACAGAGTGCGGGTGTGGCTTGTTTTGGCGAGATGGAATGGGGCCCGGCTGGGACATGGTGAAGGCCAACTTCTGCAAAGCCTGAGCTGACGCGCCCAACGGGAGAGCGTACGTAGAGATTGTGGAGGCATCGCTGTTATGATTGTAAACATGGTGTCGATATGCAGAGACGGCGGCATCTCTCGAGACTCACTACTGCGCCAAAGCGATGAATCCCTTTCCGTCCGATCCTCCGTACAGCGTGCTGTGCAGCTCGCCACCGGCGGTTTGCACCTGGCCTTTCGCTGCCAAGCTGCCGTCAGCCGCGACAGAAAAGCTCTTCAGAAGCGGCTGTCCGAACTGGGCCTCGTCGGGTATGTAGACGGTTTTCGACGTGGAATCCAGGTCGAGCCATGCTGGCATGCGGCTCCCGGAGCTGACCGTCTTCGCGATCGTGAGCTGGTTCGTGGACGACAGGTCGAGGGTGTAGAGCTGACCGCTGTAATGCGAGGCGATGAGGGTGGCCCCGATGGCGCCGGGAACGGCTGCCAGGCAGACGGAGGCGAAGGTGGCTCTAACCATCATGCAAGATACGTTGCTCGCATGTAGCTAAAGCTCTCGTGGTTCTTGGAAAGGAAATCCCATCTTCTTGACTAGTTTTCGTTCTCCAATCGCCAGGTTAACAAAATGCCAGGTTGGAGGTCGTCATCTGACAGCATCGCCAGGCCTGGTAGCGAACCATCAACTCGAGACTCCTCGTAAGATTGCCAGTGCAGCTCTTGTTTCATTGATAGCAGCTGTGGGCTAGCGTACACTCCGAAGCACCAGATTGAGTAAATTGCGGAGGCCAGCACCGGGAAGCAAACATTACTCATGCGGCTTTGCAATACAGCCGGATTTTGGCTAATAGCAGATATCAGTGCAATGCCAATTTCCTGCCCGCCGATTGGATTGAAGCGCGGTCCCTTTGCTTGTTTGAGACCTTGTGCGCCAATATGGCTTGATGAGTGATGTTGCAATCCCTTCTAAGTCTAAGTACCGGCAGTTTTCCGATGAACTCCAGTTGTTCCTTGGTCCCGGCCGCCTTGGAATTAGATCGCCACGAGTGGACTGGCAGACATGCTCCGACACCATGTATCCTGCAGCATGCAGTATAAATCAACTGATTAACTACCCGGGGGTGTTAGTCAGCCTTCGTTAAAGCTAAACACCCCCTCCTTACGGAGGGGGCAAAAAAAGGGGGGTTACAGTAAGAAAAGGGGGGTTACACCTAGTCCCTGCCCTGTCCTACTTTTTATTACATTCTTACTAAAAATAAGTAATTATTTAGATATATTATTAATAAATATTAATAGTAACTAAACTACTTACCTTACTTTAACTCTTTAATATACCTTACTAATATAATAAGAATATAACTACTACTAAAAAGGCTACTAAAGTAATATTTACTACTAAGAAAGGGTAAAGTATCTAGGCTACCTAACAAAGGAAAAGAGAAATAGTAAAACATAGGAAAACTACCTACACTATAACAACGTCTAATAATAATAATATATATATTAATTAATAGGTCTTATAATTCTTAGACCTAATCTATAAAGATACTAAAATAAAAGTATAAATTAATAGAGTAATTATAAAAAAAGTAAATTTCCTTAAATAAATAAAAGTATAGTAATAACTAGTAGTATATTTCTATATAAAGTATTAAGGCTAATAATAATAACTATATATAAGTAATTATATCCCTTTTAACCTCTTCTTAGGTCTATAAATCCCTTTTTTAATAAGTAAGTAGCCTTTCTATTATTTTATCCCTTATATTAACTACTATATAATTCTTAGGACTATACTACTTAACCTTATTATAATTATCCTCTTAGACTTATTACCTTAACCTTAAGTAAAAGGTCTAACTAATTCTTAGACCTAAGAACTAAAAAAAGAACCTAAAGAAATAAAAGAAAGAAAAAAGAGAAATAGTTTAGTGCTTATAGTAGTACTTAAGTTACTTTAGTAGCTTAGGACTTTTCTTTACTTTTACCTTTATAATAATGTTACTATATCTAAGTTTATAACCTCCTATACTATAAGAGGTCTATAAAGTCTTTTTATTAACTTAGTCTTATTTAAGTCCTTAATATAATTAAAACTAACCTTCTTAAGAGAGTAAATATAAAAAGTTATAATAATATATATAATTAAAGGTATTAGCTTTAGTCTATTTTTATTAGTTAATATACTAGTCTATAAAGAATTCTTAAGAGTAATTATATATATCTAGGTTACCTTATAAAGCTAGATATAGTAGGTAATAAAGAATAGTTAGGTTCTTATTAACTTTAAGGTTTTATACTTAGGCCTTAAGATCTTTATTATCTAAAAGACTAGGTAGTATATTTAATAATAAAGAATCCTCTTTATTATTCCTAATTTAGGTCTATAAATTATTAACTAGACTTACTTAACTTATTTATACTACTATAAGTACTATTAAGAAAAAAAGGTTCTTATAAAAGTTATCCTTTAAGTATATAATAATATATAAGGGAGAGTTCTAATATATATTATTATACTTATAAAAGTCCTTTAAAATAATAAATATAACTTATAAAGTAATAGGGACTTGTCTAGGTTTTATATAGTTCTTATTAAATTAGCCTATCTCTAAGAATTTAGGAGATAATATACCTAAGTAAAGAAAAGTTCTAGTTTACTTTACTGCCTAAAGACTATAAGTAAAGCTATTATTTATTACTATATATTAACTATATATACACTTAATCTAATAATACTAAGAAGGTCTATAGGTATACTTAAATAGTAATACTACTACTAAAGTAATTTAATTATATCTATAAATAATAAATTATAAATAAAAGTCTAACTAAAATCTATAAAATAAACCTTACTATTAATCTAATTAACTAGGAGTAAAGCCTAGTGCTACCTTTATAGTTAAGAAGAAAAATAAGGATATTAGTGTTTATAATATCCTTAATATTTCTCTTTATAATATTAATAGTGTTAAGTATAATAGTATAACTAAGTGTTTAACTAATATCTATAAATAGTATATACTAGGATCCTTTTATACTATAAGCTCTAAATTTAATTAAGGTAATAATTTCCTTATTATTAAGGGGTTCTTTTTTTATAAGGTACTAGTAGTATTATATAGATTTAAGGAATATTAAACTATATCTTAATTAATAGTGTTATCTATATATATTTATTATCCTATTAGTCTAAATTAGGCCTAAAGATAATAGTATAATTTATCTATAGCTTTATTTCCTAGAGGTAAATACTATTTAGTAGTAAGGACTAGGTTAGACTAGTAAGAAAATAAAGTAGTATACTCTTTTACTAGTAGATACTTATTAATACTATTAGCTTTAGTATAGTAATAAGCACTATAATTAAAAGGAGTAAAATATAGTAACTTTATAGCTAATATAGATTTATCTCCTTTAAGCCTTAGTATTTAGTAGTTACTATAGGATTAGGTCTACTAATAACCTTTTGTTTATAGTCTTTAAATAATAGGCTTACTATAGGTTAGGTTCTAAATTATAGGTATTTAGCCTTAATAAATTAGTTACTATATAACTAAAGTAGTTACCTATAGTTAAATAAGTAATTTAGGAATTCTTGTTAGTGTTAATAAAGAGGTAATTTACTATAAAGTGTTAATCTTTATCTTATTCTTAGACCTAGTTACTATAGTAGGTTATATTTATACCTTTAGAGTCTTTATAGTTAATATAAAGATACTAGTAAAAAGTTAAGCCTTATAGGCTTACTGCTTATTATTAAAGATTTATTATAGCTAAATTTGTTATATAGGATATTGCTGACTAACACCGCCTTCTAGAACAACGTTGCTTATTAATCTAACCCTTACTCCTAAATATAGATACTTATAGCAGAATCTACTAAGTAAGGTAATATTTAAGGAACATAAATTATAGCACTATAGATAAAAGAAATAAGCCACTTTTAACTATATAAATTACCCTTTAAATATACTACTTAATAATAGTTATAAGCCTAGCTTTAACTTAATCTATAAGTAATAATAACCCCTACTATTATAAAGCAGTATACACTTAGAAATACCTTTCTTAAAAACTAATACTCTTTCTTAACTTTATCCTATGCCTATAATACCTTTAAAAGCAATAGTAAGTCTACTAACTAACACCTGCCTTTGTAGCCTTTTAACTATATATAAAGATTAGTTCCTATAGTATATAAAGCTTTACTTCTACGCTACCTAACATAAAGTCTAGTAATTTATTAATCTAGACAGTAAAAAGGAGCTCCCTAAGCACCTAGGAGCACCTACGCTAGCTAAATATATTATAAAGTAAAACACTAAACGCTAAAAGTAATATAAAGCTAACCTTATAAGCTAGAATAACCTCTTAGTTAGCT